>NW_027473652.1:0-188481 GCF_050947335.1 Megachile rotundata
TCTAACTCATATTATTGGCCATATTATGCTTATATTATCGATCGAACGACAATTACTATACTTGTTACTCTTATTATTATCAATCTAACTCATATTATTAGCCATATTATGCATATATGATCGATTGAATGACAATTTCTAAACCTGTTACTCTCATTATAATCAATCTAACTCATATTATTAGCCATATTATGCTTATTTGATCGATACAATGACAATTACTATACTTATTACTCTTATTATTATCAATCTAACTCATATTATTAGCCATATTATGCTTATGTGATCGATTGAACGACAATTACTATACTTATTACTGTTATTATTATCAATCTAACTCATATTATTAGCCATATTATGCTTATATTATCGATAGAACGAAAATTACTATACTTGTTACTCTTATTGTTATCAATCTAACTCATATTATTAGCCATATTATGCTTATATAATCGATTGAACGACAATTTCTAAACCTGTTACTTTCATTATTATCAATCTAACTCATATTATTGGCCATATTATGTGGATATGATCGATAGGACGACAATTACTATACTCATTACTCTTATTATTATCAATCTAACTCATATTATTAACCATATAATGCTGATATGATCGATTGAACGACAATTACTATACTTATTACTGTTATTATTATCAATCTAACTCATATTATTAGCCATATTATGCTTATATGATCGATTGAACGACAATTACTATACTTATTACTGTTATTATTATCAATCTAACTCATATTATTAGCCATATTATGCTTATATTATCGATAGAACGAAAATTACTATACTTGTTACTCTTATTATTATCAATCTAACTCATATTATTAGCCATATTATGCTTATATTATCGATTGAACCACAATTACTACACTTATTACTCTTATTATTATCAATCTAACTCATATTATTAGCCATATTATGCTTATATGATCGATTGAACGACAATTACTATACTTGTTACTCTTATTATTATGAATCTAACTCATACTATTAGCCATATTATGCTTATATTATCGATAGAACGACGATTACTATACATGTTACTCTTATTATTATCAATCTAACTCATATTATTAATCATATTATGCAGATATGATCGATAGAACGACAATTACTATACTTATTACTCTTGCTATTATCAATCTAACTCATATTATTAGCCAAATTATGCTTTTATGATCGATTGAACGAGGATTACTGTACTTATTACTCTTATTATAACCAATCTAACTCATATTGTTAGCCATATTATGCTTAAATTATCGATAGAACGACAATTACTATACTTGTTACGCTTATTATTATCAATCTAACTCATATTATTAGCCATATTATGCTTATATGATCGATTGAACGACAATTTCTAAACCTGTTACTCTCATTATTATCAATCTAACTCATATTATTTGCCATATTATGCTTATATGATCGATTGAACGACAATTTCTATACTTGCTACTCTCATTATTATCAATCTAACTCATATTGTTAGCCATATTATGCATATATGATCGATTGAACGACAATTACTATACTTGTTACTCTTATTATTATCAATCTAACTCATATTATTAGCCATATTATGCTTATATTATCGATAGAACGACAATTACTATACTTATTACCCTTATTATTATCAATCCAACTCATATTATTAGCCATATTATGCTTATATGATCGATTGAACGACAATTTCTAAACCTGTTACTCTCATTATTATCAATCTAACTCATATTATTTGCCATATTATGCTTATATGATCGATTGAACGACAATTTCTATACTTGTTACTCTTATTATTATCAATCTAACTCATATTATTAGCCATATTATGCTTATATTATCGATTGAACGACAATTTCTAAACCTGTTACTTTCATTATTATCAATCAAACTCATATTATTAGCCGGATTATGCTTATATTATCGATAGAACGACAATTACTATACTTGTTACTCTTATTATTATCAATCTAACTCATATTATTGGCCATATTATGTGGATATGATCGATAGGACGACAATTACTATACTCATTACTCTTATTATTATTAATCTAACTCATATTATTAACCATATTATGCAGATATGATCGATAGAACGACAATTACTATACTTATTACTCTTGCTATTATCAATCTAACTCATATTATTAGCCATATTATGCTTATATGATCGATTGAACGAGGATTACTGTACTTATTACTCTTATTATTACCAGTCTAACTCATATTATTAGCCATATTATGCTTAAATTATCGATAGAACGACAATTACTATACTTGTTACTCTTATTATTAACTATCTAACTCATATTATTAGCCATATTATGCTTATATGATCAATTGAACGACAATTACTATACGTATTACTCTTACTATTATCAATCTAACTCATATTATTAGCCATATTTTGCTTATATTATCGATAGAACGACAATTACTATACTCATTACTCTTATTATTATCAATCTAACTCATATTATTAACCATATTATGCAGATATGATCGATATAACGACAATTCCTATACTTATTACTCTTACTATTATCAATCTAACTCATATTATTAGCCATATTTTGCTTATATTATCGATAGATCGACAATTACTATACTTATTACTCTTACTATTATCAATCCCACTCATATTATTAGCCATATTATGCTTATATTATCAATAGAACGACTATTATTATACTTGTTACTCTTATTATTATTAATCTAACTCATATTATTAGCCATATTATGCTTATATGATCGATAGAACGAAAATTACTATACTTGTTACTCTTATTATTATCAATCTAACTCATATTATTAGCCATATTATGCTTATATTATCGATAGAACGAAAATTACTATACTTGTTACTCTTATTATTATCAATCTAACTCATATTATTAGCCATATTATGCTTATATTATCGATTGAACCACAATTACTACACTTATTACTCTTATTATTATCAATCTAACTCATATTATTAGCCATATTATGCTTATATGATCGATTGAACGACAATTACTATACTTGTTACTCTTATTATTATGAATCTAACTCATACTATTAGCCATATTATGCTTATATTATCGATAGAACGACGATTACTATACATGTTACTCTTATTATTATCAATCTAACTCATATTATTAATCATATTATGCAGATATGATCGATAGAACGACAATTACTATACTTATTACTCTTGCTATTATCAATCTAACTCATATTATTAGCCAAATTATGCTTTTATGATCGATTGAACGAGGATTACTGTACTTATTACTCTTATTATAACCAATCTAACTCATATTGTTAGCCATATTATGCTTAAATTATCGATAGAACGACAATTACTATACTTGTTACGCTTATTATTATCAATCTAACTCATATTATTAGCCATATTATGCTTATATGATCGATTGAACGACAATTTCTAAACCTGTTACTCTCATTATTATCAATCTAACTCATATTATTTGCCATATTATGCTTATATGATCGATTGAACGACAATTTCTATACTTGCTACTCTCATTATTATCAATCTAACTCATATTGTTAGCCATATTATGCATATATGATCGATTGAACGACAATTACTATACTTGTTACTCTTATTATTATCAATCTAACTCATATTATTAGCCATATTATGCTTATATTATCGATAGAACGACAATTACTATACTTATTACCCTTATTATTATCAATCCAACTCATATTATTAGCCATATTATGCTTTTATGATCGATTGAACGACAATTTCTAAACCTGTTACTCTCATTATTATCAATCTAACTCATATTATTTGCCATATTATGCTTATATGATCGATTGAACGACAATTTCTATACTTGTTACTCTTATTATTATCAATCTAACTCATATTATTAGCCATATTATGCTTATATTATCGATTGAACGACAATTTCTAAACCTGTTACTTTCATTATTATCAATCTAACTCATATTATTAGCCGGATTATGCTTATATTATCGATAGAACGACAATTACTATACTTGTTACTCTTATTATTATCAATCTAACTCATATTATTGGCCATATTATGTGGATATGATCGATAGGACGACAATTACTATACTCATTACTCTTATTATTATTAATCTAACTCATATTATTAACCATATTATGCAGATATGATCGATAGAACGACAATTACTATACTTATTACTCTTGCTATTATCAATCTAACTCATATTATTAGCCATATTATGCTTATATGATCGATTGAACGAGGATTACTGTACTTATTACTCTTATTATTACCAGTCTAACTCATATTATTAGCCATATTATGCTTAAATTATCGATAGAACGACAATTACTATACTTGTTACTCTTATTATTAACTATCTAACTCATATTATTAGCCATATTATGCTTATATGATCAATTGAACGACAATTACTATACGTATTACTCTTACTATTATCAATCTAACTCATATTATTAGCCATATTTTGCTTATATTATCGATAGAACGACAATTACTATACTCATTACTCTTATTATTATCAATCTAACTCATATTATTAGCCATATTATGCTTATATGATCGATTGAACGACAATTACTAAACTTGTTACTCTGATTATTATCAATCTAACTCATACTATTAGCCATATTATGCTTATATTATCGATAGAACGACAATTACTATACATGTTACTCTTATTATTATCAATCCCACTCATATTAATAGCCATATTATGCTTATATTATCTATAGAACGACTATTACTATACTTGTTACTCTTATTATTATTAATCTAACTCATATTATTAGCCATATTATGCTTATATGATCGATAGAACGGCAATTACTATACTTATTACTCTTATTATTATCAATCTAACTCATATTATTAGCCATATTATGCTTATGTGATCGATAGAACTACAATTACTATACTTATTATTCTTATTGTGATAAATCTAACTCATATTATTAGCCATATTATGCTTATCTGATCGAAAGAACGACAATTACTATACTTATTACACTCACTATTATCAATCTAACTCATATTATTACCAATATTACGCAGATACGATCGATAGCACGACATTTACTATACTTATTACTCTTATTATTATCAACCTAACTCATATTATTAACCATGTGATGCTTAAATGATCGATAGAACGACAATTACTATACTCATTCCTCTTATTATTATCAATCTAACTCATATTATTAGCCATATTATGCTTTTATGATCGATAGAACGAGAAGTACTATACTCACTACTCCTAGTATTATCAATCTAACTCATATTATTAGCCATATTATGCTTATATAATCGATAGAACGACAATTACTATACTTATTACTCTTATTATTATCAATCTAACTCATGTTATTAACCATATTATGCTAATATGATCGATAGAACGACAATTACTATACTTATTACACTCACTATTATCAATCTAACTCATATTATTAACCATATTATGCAGATATGATCGATAGCACGACATTTACTATACTTACTACTCTTATTATTATCAATCTAACTCATATTATTAGCCATATTATGCTTAAATGATCGATAGAACGACAATTACTGTACTTATTACTCTTATTATTATCAATCTAACTCATATTATTAGCCATATTATGCTTATATAAGCAATAGAACTACAATTGCTATACTTATTACACTCACTATTATCAATCTAACTCATAATATTAAACATATTATGCTAATATGATCGATTGAACGACAACTACTATACTTATTACACTCACTATTATCAATTAACTCATGTTATTAGCCATATTATGCTTATATGATCGACAGAACGACAATTACTATACTTATTAAACTCACTATTATCAATCTAACTCATATTATTAGCCATATTATGCTTATGTGATCGATAGAACGACAATTACTATACTTATTACTCTTATTATTATCAATGTAACTCATATTATTAGCCATATTATGCTTATGTGATCGATAGAACGACAATTACTATACTTATTACTCTTATTATAATCAATCTAACTCATATTATTAGCCATATTATGCTTATGTGATCGGTAGAACGACAATTACTATACGTATTACTCTTATTATTATCAGTCTAACTCATATTATTAGCCATATTATGCTTATGTGATCGATAGAACGACAATTACTATACTTATTACTCTTATTATTATAAATCTAACTCATATTATTAGCCATATTATGCTTATATGATCGATAGAACGACAATTACTATACTCATTACTCTTATTTTTATCAATCGAACTCATATTATTAACCATATTATGCCTATATGATCGATAGAACGACAATTACTATATTTATTACACTCACTATTATCAATCTAACTGATATTATTAGCCATATTATGCTTATATGATCGATAGAACGACAATTACTATACTCATTACTCTTATTATTATGATTCTAACTCATATTATTAGCCATATTATGCATATATGATCGATAGAACGACAATTACTATACTTATTACTCTTATTATTATCAATGTAACTCATATTATTAGCCATATTATGCTTATGTGATCGATATAACGACAATTACTACACTTATTACTCTTATTATTATCAATCTAACTCATATTATTAACCCTATTATGCAGATATGATCGATAGAACGACAATTACTATACTTATTACACTCACTATTATCAATCTAACTCATAATATTAAACATATTATGCTAATATGATCGATAGAACGACAATTACTATACTTATTGCACTCACTATTATCAATCTAACTCATTATTAGCCATATTATGCTTATGTGATCGACAGAACGACAATTACTATAATTATTACACTCACTATTATCAATCTAACTCATATTATTAGCCATATTATGCTTATATGATCGACAGAACGACAATTACTATACTCATTACTCTTATTATTATCAATCTAACTCATATTATTAGCCATATTATGCTTATATGATCGACAGAACGACAATTACTATACTTATTACTGTTACTATTATCAATCTAACTCATATCATTAGCCATATTATGCGTATGTGATCGATAGAACGACAATTACTATACTTATTACTCTTATTATTATCAATCTAACTCATATTATTAGCCATATTATGCCTATGTGATCGATAGAACGACAATTACTATACGTATTACTCTTATTATTATAAATCTAACTCATATTATTAGCCATATTATGCTTATACGATCGATAGAACGACAATTACTATACTTATTACTCTTATTATTATCAATCTAACTCATATTATTATCCATATTATGCTTATATGATCGATAGAACAAGAACTACTGTACTCACTACTCTTAGTATTATCAATCTAACTCATATTATTAGCCATATTATGCTTTTATGATCGATAGAACGAGAATTACTATACTCACTACTCCTAGTATTATCAATCTAACTCATATTATTAGCCATATTATGCTTATATAATCGATAGAACGACAATTACTATACTTATTACTATTATTATTATCAATCTAACTCATATTATTACCAATATTACGCAGATATGATCGATAGCACGACATTTACTATACTTATTACTCTTATTATTATCAACCTAACTCATTTTATTAACCATATTATGGTTAATATGATCGATAGAACGACAATTACTATACTTATTACACTCACTATTATCAATCTAACTCATATTATTAACCATATTATGCAGATATGATCGATAGCACGACATTTACTATACTTACTACTCTTATTATTATCAATCTAACTCATATTATTAACCATATTATGCAGATATGATCGATAGCACGACATTTACTATACTCACTACTCTTATTATTATCAATCTAACTCATATTATTAGCCATATTATGCTTAAATGTTCGATAGAACGACAATTACTATACTTATTACTCTTATTATTATGAATCTAACTCATATTATTAACCATATTATGCAGTTATGATCGATAGAACTACAATTACTATACTCATTACTCTTATTATTATCAATCTAACTCATATTATTAGCCATGTTATGCTTATATGATCGAAAAAACGACAATCACTATACTTATTACACTCACTATTATCATTCTAACTCATATTATTACCAATATTATGCTTATATGATCGATAGAACGACAATTACTATACTCATTACTCTTGCTTTTATGAATCTAACTCATATTATTAACCCTATTATGCAGATATGATCGATAGAACGACAATTACTATACTTATTACACTCACTATTATCAATCTAACTCATATTATTAACCATATTATGCAGATATGATCGATAGCACGACATTTACTATACTTACTACTCTTATTATTATCAATGTAACTCATATTATTAGCCATATTATGCTTATGTGATCGATAGAACGACAATTACTATACTTATTACTCTTATTATTATCAATCTAACTCATATTATTAGCCATATTATGCCTATGTGATCGATAGAACGACAATTACTATTCGTATTGCTCTTATTATTATCAATCTAACTCATATTATTAGCCATATTATGCTTATATGAGCAATAGAACTACAATTGCTATACTTATTACACTCACTATTATCAATCTGACTCATAATATTAAACATATTATGCTAATATGATCGATTGAACGACAACTACTATACTTATTACACTCACTATTATCAATTAACTCATGTTATTAGCCATATTATGCTTATATGATCGACAGAACGACAATTACTATACTTATTACACTCACTATTATCAATCTAACTCATATTATTAGCCATATTATGCTTATGTGATCGATAGAACGACAATTACTATACTTATTACTCTTATTATTATCAATGTAACTCATATTATTAGCCATATTATGCTTATGTGATCGATAGAACGACAATTACTATACTTATTACTCTTATTAGAATCAATCTAACTCATATTATTAGCCATATTATGCTTATGTGATCGGTAGAACGACAATTACTATACGTATTACTCTTATTATTATCAATCTAACTCATATTATTAGCCATATTATGCTTATGTGATCGATAGAACGACAATTACTATACTTATTACTCTTATTATTATAAATCTAACTCATATTATTAGCCATATTATGCTTATACGATCGATAGAACGACAATTACTATAATTATTACTCTTATTGTTTTCAATCTAACTCATATTATTAACCATATTATGCTAATCTGATCGATAGAACGACAATCACTATACTTATTACACTCACTATTATCAATCTAACTCATATTATTAGCCACATTATGCTTATATGATCGACAGAACGACAATTACTATACTTATTACACTCACTATTATCAATCCAACTCATATTATTAGCCATATTATGCTTATATGATCGATAGAACGACAATTACTATACTCATTACTCTTATTTTTATCAATCGAACTCATATTATTAACCATATTATGCCTATATGATCGATAGAACGACAATTACTATATTTATTACACTCACTATTATCAATCTAACTGATATTATTAGCCATATTATGCTTATATGATCGATAGAACGACAGTTACTATACTCATTACTCTTATTATTATGATTCTAACTCATATTATTAGCCATATTATGCATATATGATCGATAGAACGACAATTACTATACTTATTACTCTTATTATTATCAATGTAACTCATATTATTAGCCATATTATGCTTATGTGATCGATATAACGACAATTACTATACTCATTACTCTTATTATTATCAATCTAACTCATATTATTATCCATATTATGCTTATATGATCGATAGAACAAGAACTACTGTACTCACTACTCTTAGTATTATCAATCTAACTCATATTATTAGCCATATTATGCTTTTATGATCGATAGAACGAGAATTACTATACTCACTACTCCTAGTATTATCAATCTAACTCATATTATTAGCCATATTATGCTTATATAATCGATAGAACGACAATTACTATACTTATTACTATTATTATTATCAATCTAACTCATATTATTACCAATATTACGCAGATATGATCGATAGCACGACATTTACTATACTTATTACTCTTATTATTATCAACCTAACTCATTTTATTAACCATATTATGGTTAATATGATCGATAGAACGACAATTACTATACTTATTACACTCACTATTATCAATCTAACTCATATTATTAACCATATTATGCAGATATGATCGATAGCACGACATTTTCTATACTTACTACTCTTATTATTATCAATCTAACTCATATTATTAACCATATTATGCAGATATGATCGATAGCACGACATTTACTATACTCACTACTCTTATTATTATCAATCTAACTCATATTTTTAGCCATATTATGCTTAAATGTTCGATAGAACGACAATTACTATACTTATTACTCTTATTATTATGAATCTAACTCATATTATTAACCATATTATGCAGTTATGATCGATAGAACTACAATTACTATACTCATTACTCTTATTATTATCAATCTAACTCATATTATTAGCCATGTTATGCTTATATGATCGAAAAAACGACAATCACTATACTTATTACACTCACTATTATCAATCTAACTCATATTATTACCAATATTACGCAGATATGATCGATAGCACTACATTTACTATACTTATTACTCTTATTATTATCAACCTAACTCATATTATTAACCATATTATGCTTATATGATCGACGGAACGACAATTACGATACTTATTACACTCACTATTATCATTCTAACTCATATTATTACCAATATTATGCTTATATGATCGATAGAACGACAATTACTATACTCATTACTCTTGCTTTTATGAATCTAACTCATATTATTAACCCTATTATGCAGATATGATCGATAGAACGACAATTACTATACTTATTACACTCACTATTATCAATCTAACTCATATTATTAGCCATATTATGCTTATATGATCGATAGAACGACAATTACTATACATATTACTGTTATTATTATCAATCTAACTCATATTATTAGCCATATTATGCTTATATTATCGATAGAACGACATATATTATGCTTGTTACTCATATTATTATCAATCTAACTCATATTATTAGCCATATTATGCTTATATGATCGATTGAACGACAATTACTATACTTGTTACTCTTATTATTATCAATCTAACTCATACTATTAGCCATATTATGCTTATATTATCGATAGAACGACAATTACTATTCATGTTACTCTTATTATTATCAATCCCACTCATATTATTAGCCATATTATGCTTATATTATCAATAGAACGACTATTACTATACTTGTTACTCTTATTATTATTAATCTAACTCATATTATTAGCCATATTATGCTTATATGATCGATAGAACGGCAATTACTATACTTATTACTCTTATTATTATCAATCTAACTCATATTATTAGCCATATTATGCTTATGTGATCGATAGAACTACAATTACTATACTTATTATTCTTATTGTGATAAATCTAACTCATATTATTAGCCATATTATGCTTATCTGATCGAAAGAACGACAATTACTATACTTATTACACTCACTATTATCAATCTAACTCATATTATTACCAATATTACGCAGATACGATCGATAGCACGACATTTACTATACTTATTACTCTTATTATTATCAACCTAACTCATATTATTAACCATGTGATGCTCAAATGATCGATAGAACGACAATTACTATACTCATTCCTCTTATTATTATCAATCTAACTCATATTATTAGCCATATTATGCTTTTATGATCGATAGAACGAGAAGTACTATACTCACTACTCCTAGTATTATCAATCTAACTCAAATTATTAGCCATATTATGCTTATATAATCGATAGAACGACAATTACTATACTTATTACTCTTATTATTATCAATCTAACTCATATTATTACCAATATTACGCAGATATGATCGATAGCACGACATTTACTATACTTATTACTCTTATTATTATCAACCTAACTCATGTTATTAACCATATTATGCTAATATGATCGATAGAACGACAATTACTATACTTATTACACTCACTATTATCAATCTAACTCATATTATTAACCATATTATGCAGATATGATCGATAGCACGACATTTACTATACTTACTACTCTTATTATTATCAATCTAACTCATATTATTAACCATACTATGCAGATATGATCGATAGCACGACATTTACTATACTCACTACTCTTATTATTATCAATCTAACTCATATTATTAGCCATATTACGCTTAAATGATCGATAGAACGACAATTACTATACTTATTACTCTTATTATTATCAATCTAACTCATATTATTACCAATATTACGCAGATATGATCGATAGCACGACATTTATTATACTTATTACTCTTATTATTATCAACCTAACTCATGTTATTAACCATATTATGCTAATATGATCGATAGAACGACAATTACTATACTTGTTACACTCACTATTATCAATCTAACTCATATTATTAACCATATTATGCAGATATGATCGATAGCACGACATTTACTATACTTACTACTCTTATTATTATCAATGTAACTCATATTATTAGCCATATTATGCTTATGTGATCGATAGAACGACAATTACTATACTTATTACTCTTATTATTATCAATGTAACTCATATTATTAGCGATATTATGCTTATGTGATCGATAGAACGACAATTACTGTACTTATTACTCTTATTATTATCAATCTAACTCATATTATTAGCCATATTATGCTTATATGAGCAATAGAACTACAATTGCTATACTTATTACACTCACTATTATCAATCTAACTCATAATATTAAACATATTATGCTAATATGATCGATTGAACGACAACTACTATACTTATTACACTCACTATTATCAATTAACTCATGTTATTAGCCATATTATGCTTATATGATCGACAGAACGACAATTACTATACTTATTACACTCACTATTATCAATCTAACTCATATTATTAGCCATATTATGCTTATGTGATCGATAGAACGACAATTACTATAATTATTACTCTTATTATTATCAATGTAACTCATATTATTAGCCATATTATGCTTATGTGATCGATAGAACGACAATTACTATACTTATTACTCTTATTATTATCAATCTAACTCATATTATTAACCCTATTATGCAGATATGATCGATAGAACGACAATTACTATACTTATTACACTCACTATTATCAATCTAACTCATAATATTAAACATATTATGCTAATATGATCGATAGAACGACAATTACTATACTTATTGCACTCACTATTATCAATCTAACTCATTATTAGCCATATTATGCTTATGTGATCGACAGAACGACAATTACTATAATTATTACACTCACTATTATCAATCTAACTCATATTATTAGCCATATTATGCTTATATGATCGATAGAACGACAATTACTATACTCATTACTCTTATTATTATCAATCTAACTCATATTATTAGCCATATTATGCTTATATGATCGACAGAACGACAATTACTATACTTATTACTGTTACTATTATCAATCTAACTCATATCATTAGCCATATTATGCTTATGTGATCGATAGAACGACAATTACTATACTTATTACTCTTATTATTATCAATCTAACTCATATTATTAGCCATATTATGCCTATGTGATCGATAGAACGACAATTACTATACGTATTACTCTTATTATTATAAATCTAACTCATATTATTAGCCATATTATGCTTATACGATCGATAGAACGACAATTACTATACTTATTACTCTTATTATTATCAATCTAACTCATATTTTTATCCATATTATGCTTATATGATCGATAGAACAAGAACTACTGTACTCACTACTCTTAGTATTATCAATCTAACTCATATTATTAGCCATATTATGCTTTTATGATCGATAGAACGAGAATTGCTATACTCACTACTCCTAGTATTATCAATCTAACTCATATTATTAGCCATATTATGCTTATATAATCGATAGAACGACAATTACTATACTTATTACTATTATTATTATCAATCTAACTCATATTATTACCAATATTACGCAGATATGATCGATAGCACGACATTTACTATACTTATTACTCTTATTATTATCAACCTAACTCATTTTATTAACCATATTATGGTTAATATGATCGATAGAACGACAATTACTATACTTATTACACTCACTATTATCAATCTAACTCATATTATTAACCATATTATGCAGATATGATCGATAGCACGACATTTTCTATACTTACTACTCTTATTATTATCAATCTAACTCATATTTTTAGCCATATTATGCTTAAATGTTCGATAGAACGACAATTACTATACTTATTACTCTTATTATTATGAATCTAACTCATATTATTAACCATATTATGCAGTTATGATCGATAGAACTACAATTACTATACTCATTACTCTTATTATTATCAATCTAACTCATATTATTAGCCATGTTATGCTTATATGATCGAAAAAACGACAATCACTATACTTATTACACTCACTATTATCAATCTAACTCATATTATTACCAATATTACGCAGATATGATCGATAGCACTACATTTACTATACTTATTACTCTTATTATTATCAACCTAACTCATATTATTAACCATATTATGCTTATATGATCGACGGAACGACAATTACGATACTTATTACACTCACTATTATCATTCTAACTCATATTATTACCAATATTATGCTTATATGATCGATAGAACGACAATTACTATTCTCATTACTCTTGCTTTTATGAATCTAACTCATATTATTAACCCTATTATGCAGATATGATCGATAGAACGACAATTACTATACTTATTACACTCACTATTATCAATCTAACTCATATTATTAGCCATATTATGCTTATATGATCGATAGAACGACAATTACTATACATATTACTGTTATTATTATCAATCTAACTCATATTATTAGCCATATTATGCTTATATTATCGATAGAACGACATATATTATGCTTGTTACTCATATTATTATCAATCTAACTCATATTATTAGCCATATTATGCTTATATGATCGATAGAACGGCAATTACTATACTTATTACTCTTATTATTATCAATCTAACTCATATTATTAGCCATATTATGCTTATGTGATCGATAGAACTACAATTACTATACTTATTATTCTTATTGTGATAAATCTAACTCATATTATTAGCCATATTATGCTTATCTGATCGAAAGAACGACAATTACTATACTTATTACACTCACTATTATCAATCTAACTCATATTATTACCAATATTACGCAGATACGATCGATAGCACGACATTTACTATACTTATTACTCTTATTATTATCAACCTAACTCATATTATTAACCATGTGATGCTCAAATGATCGATAGAACGACAATTACTATACTCATTCCTCTTATTATTATCAATCTAACTCATATTATTAGCCATATTATGCTTTTATGATCGATAGAACGAGAAGTACTATACTCACTACTCCTAGTATTATCAATCTAACTCAAATTATTAGCCATATTATGCTTATATAATCGATAGAACGACAATTACTATACTTATTACTCTTATTATTATCAATCTAACTCATATTATTACCAATATTACGCAGATATGATCGATAGCACGACATTTACTATACTTATTACTCTTATTATTATCAACCTAACTCATGTTATTAACCATATTATGCTAATATGATCGATAGAACGACAATTACTATACTTATTACACTCACTATTATCAATCTAACTCATATTATTAACCATATTATGCAGATATGATCGATAGCACGACATTTACTATACTTACTACTCTTATTATTATCAATCTAACTCATATTATTAACCATACTATGCAGATATGATCGATAGCACGACATTTACTATACTCACTACTCTTATTATTATCAATCTAACTCATATTATTAGCCATATTATGCTTAAATGATCGATAGAACGACAATTACTATACTTATTACTCTTATTATTATGAACCTAACTCATATCATTAACCATATTATGCAGTTATGATCGATAGAACTACAATTACTATACTCATTACTCTTATTATTATCAATCTAACTCAAATTATTACCAATATTACGCAGATATGATCGATAGCACTACATTTACTATACTTATTACTTTTATTATTATCAACCTAACTCATATTATTAACCATATTATGCTTATATGATCGACAGAACGACAATTACGATACTTATTACACTCACTATTATCATTCTAACTCATATTATTACCAGTATTACGCAGATATGATCGATAGGACTACATTTACTATACTTATTACTCTTATTATTATCAACCTAACTCATATTATTAACCATATTATGCTAATATGATCGATAGAATGACAATTACTATACTTATTACACTCACTATTATCAATCTAACTCATATTATTAACCATATTATGCAGATATGATCGATAGCACGACATTTACTATACTTACTACTCTTATTATTATCAATCTAACTCATATTATTAGCCATATTATGCTTAAATGATCGATAGAACGACAATTACTGTACTTATTACTCTTATTATTATCAATCTAACTCATATTATTAGCCATATTATGCATATATGAGCAATAGAACTACAATTGCTATACTTATTACACTCACTATTATCAATCTAACTCATAATATTAAACATATTATGCTAATATGATCGATTGAACGACAACTACTATACTTATTACACTCACTATTATCAATTAACTCATGTTATTAGCCATATTATGCTTATATGATCGACAGAACGACAATTACTATACTTATTACACTCACTATTATCAATCTAACTCATATTATTAGCCATATTATGCTTATGTGATCGATAGAACGACAATTACTATACTTATTACTCTTATTATTATCAATGTAACTCATATTATTAGCCATATTATGCTTATGGGATCGATAGAACGACAATTACTATACTTATTACTCTTATTATTATCAATCTAACTCATATTATTAGCCATATTATGCTTATGTGATCGATAGAACGACAATTACTATACGTATTACTCTTATTATTATCAATCTAACTCATATTATTAGCCATATTATGCTTATGTGATCGATCGAACGACAATTACTATACTTATTACTCTTATTATTATAAATCTAACTCATATTATTAGCCATATTATGCTTATACGATCGATAGAACGACAATTACTATAATTATTACTCTTATTGTTATCAATCTAACTCATATTATTAACCATATTATGCTAATCTGATCGATAGAACGACAATCACTATACTTATTACACTCACTATTATCAATCTAACTCATATTATTAGCCATATTATGCTTATATGATCGACAGAACGACAATTACTATACTTATTACACTCACTATTATCAATCCAACTCATATTATTAGCCATATTATGCTTATATGATCGATAGAACGACAATTACTATACTCATTACTCTTATTTTTATCAATCGAACTCATATTATTAACCATATGATGCCTATATGATCGATAGAACGACAATTACTATATTTATTACACTCACTATTATCAATCTAACTGATATTATTAGCCATATTATGCTTATATGATCGATAGAATGACAATTACTATACTCATTACTCTTATTATTATGATTCTAACTCATATTATTAGCCATATTATGCATATATGATCGATAGAACGACAATTACTATACTTATTACTCTTATTACTATCAATGTAACTCATATTATTAGCCATATTATGCTTATGTGATCGATATAACGACAATTACTATACTTATTACTCTTATTATTATCAATCTAACTCATATTATTAGCCATATTATGCTTATATTATCAATAGAACAACAATTACTATACTTGTTACTCTTATTATTATCAATCTAACTCATATTATTAGCCATATTATGCTTTTATGATCGATAGAACGAGAAGTACTATACTCACTACTCCTAGTATTATCAATCTAACTCATATTATTAGCCATATTATGCTTATATAATCGATAGAACGACAATTACTATACTTATTACTCTTATTATTATCAATCTAACTCATATTATTACCAATATTACGCAGATATGATCGATAGCACGACATTTACTATACTTATTACTCTTATTATTATCAACCTAACTCATGTTATTAACCATATTATGCTAATATGATCGATAGAACGACAATTACTATACTTATTACACTCACTATTATCAATCTAACTCATATTATTAACCATATTATGCAGATATGATCGATAGCACGACATTTACTATACTTACTACTCTTATTATTATCAATCTAACTCATATTATTAGCCATATTATGCTTAAATGATCGATAGAACGACAATTACTATACTTATTACTCTTATTATTATGAATCTAACTCATATCATTAACCATATTATGCAGTTATGATCGATAGAACTACAATTACTATACTCATTACTCTTATTATTATCAATCTAACTCAAATTATTACCAATATTACGCAGATATGATCGATAGCACTACATTTACTATACTTATTACTCTTATTATTATCAACCTAACTCATATTATTAACCATATTATGCTTATATGATCGACAGAACGACAATTACGATACTTATTACACTCACTATTATCATTCTAACTCATATTATTAACAGTATTACGCAGATATGATCGATAGGACTACATTTACTATACTTATTACTCTTATTATTATCAACCTAACTCATATTATTAACCATATTATGCTAATATGATCGATAGAATGACAATTACTATACTTATTACACTCACTATTATCAATCTAACTCATATTATTAACCATATTATGCAGATATGATCGATAGCACGACATTTACTATACTTACTACTCTTATTATTATCAATCTAACTCATATTATTAGCCATATTATGCTTAAATGATCGATAGAACGACAATTACTGTACTTATTACTCTTATTATTATCAATCTAACTCATATTATTAGCCATATTATGCGTATATGAGCAATAGAACTACAATTGCTATACTTATTACACTCGCTATTATCAATCTAACTCATAATATTAAACATATTATGCTAATATGATCGATTGAACGACAACTACTATACTTATTACACTCACTATTATCAATTAACTCATGTTATTAGCCATATTATGCTTATATGATCGACAGAACGACAATTACTATACTTATTACACTCACTATTATCAATCTAACTCATATTATAAGCCATATTATGCTTATGTGATCGATAGAACGACAATTACTATACTTATTACTCTTATTATTATCAATGTAACTCATATTATTAGCCATATTATACTTATGTGATCGATAGAACGACAATTACTATACTTATTACTCTTATTATTATCAATCTAACTCATATTATTAGCCATATTATGCTTATGTGATCGATAGAACGACAATTACTATACGTATTACTCTTATTATTATCAATCTAACTCATATTATAAGCCATATTATGCTTATATTATCGATAGAACGACAATTACTATACTTATTACTCTTATTATTATCAATCTAACTCATATTATTAGCCATATTATGCTTATATGATCGATTGAACGACAATTTCTAAACCTGTTACTCTCATTATTATCAATCTAACTCATATTATTTGCCATATTATGCTTATATGATCGATTGAACGACAATTTCTATACTTGTTACTCTCATTATTATCAATCTAACTCATATTGTTAGCCATATTATGCTTATATGATCGATAGAACGACAATTACTATACTTATTACCCTTATTATTATCAATCTAACTCATATTATTAGCCATATTATGCTTATATGATCGATTGAACGACAATTTCTAAACCTGTTACTCTCATTATTATCAATCTAACTCATATTATTTGCCATATTATGCTTATATGATCGATTGAACGACAATTTCTATACTTGTTACTCTCATTATTATCAATCTAACTCATATTGTTAGCCATATTATGCTTATATGATCGATAGAACGACAATTACTATACTTATTACCCTTATTATTATCAATCTAACTCATATTATTGGCCATATTATGCTTATATTATCGATCGAACGACAATTACTATACTTGTTACTCTTATTATTGTCAATCTAACTCATATTATTAGCCATATTATGCATATATGATCGATTGAATGACAATTTCTAAACCTGTTACTCTCATTATAATCAATCTAACTCATATTATTAGCCATATTATGCTTATTTGATCGATACAATGACAATTACTATACTTATTACTCTTATTATTATCAATCTAACTCATATTATTAGCCATATTATGCTTATGTGATCGATTGAACGACAATTACTATACTTATTACTGTTATTATTATCAATCTAACTCATATTATTAGCCATATTATGCTTATATTATCGATAGAACGAAAATTACTATACTTGTTACTCTTATTGTTATCAATCTAACTCATATTATTAGCCATATTATGCTTATATAATCGATTGAACGACAATTTCTAAACCTGTTACTTTCATTATTATCAATCTAACTCATATTATTGGCCATATTATGTGGATATGATCGATAGGACGACAATTACTATACTCATTACTCTTATTATTATCAATCTAACTCATATTATTAACCATATAATGCTGATATGATCGATTGAACGACAATTACTATACTTATTACTGTTATTATTATCAATCTAACTCATATTATTAGCCATATTATGCTTATATGATCGATTGAACGACAATTACTATACTTATTACTGTTATTATTATCAATCTAACTCATATTATTAGCCATATTATGCTTATATTATCGATAGAACGAAAATTACTATACTTGTTACTCTTATTATTATCAATCTAACTCATATTATTAGCCATATTATGCTTATATTATCGATTGAACCACAATTACTACACTTATTACTCTTATTATTATCAATCTAACTCATATTATTAGCCATATTATGCTTATATGATCGATTGAACGACAATTACTATACTTGTTACTCTTATTATTATGAATCTAACTCATACTATTAGCCATATTATGCTTATATTATCGATAGAACGACGATTACTATACATGTTACTCTTATTATTATCAATCTAACTCATATTATTAATCATATTATGCAGATATGATCGATAGAACGACAATTACTATACTTATTACTCTTGCTATTATCAATCTAACTCATATTATTAGCCATATTATGCTTATATGATCGATTGAACGAGGATTACTGTACTTATTACTCTTATTATTACCAGTCTAACTCATATTATTAGCCATATTATGCTTAAATTATCGATAGAACGACAATTACTATACTTGTTACTCTTATTATTAACAATCTAACTCATATTATTAGCCATATTATGCTTATATGATCAATTGAACGACAATTACTATACGTATTACTCTTACTATTATCAATCTAACTCATATTATTAGCCATATTTTGCTTATATTATCGATAGAACGACAATTACTATACTCATTACTCTTATTATTATCAATCTAACTCATATTATTAACCATATTATGCAGATATGATCGATATAACGACAATTCCTATACTTATTACTCTTACTATTATCAATCTAACTCATATTATTAGCCATATTTTGCTTATATTATCGATAGATCGACAATTACTATACTTATTACTCTTACTATTATCAATCCCACTCATATTATTAGCCATATTATGCTTATATTATCAATAGAACGACTATTATTATACTTGTTACTCTTATTATTATTAATCTAACTCATATTATTAGCCATATTATGCTTATATGATCGATAGAACGACAATTACTATACTTATTACTCTTATTATTATCAATCTAACACATATTATTAGCCATATTATGCTTATAAGATCGATTGAACGACAATTTCTAAACCTGTTACTCTCATTATTATGAATCTAACTCATATTATTAGCCATATTATGCTTATATGATCGATAGAACGACAATTACTATACTTATTATTGTTATTATTATCAATCTAACTCATATTATTAGAAATATTAAGCTTATATGATCGATAGAACGACAATTACTATAATTATTACTCTTATTATAATCAATCTAACTCATATTATTAGCCATATTATGCTTATATTATCGATAGAACGACATATACTATGCTTGTTACTCATATTATTATCAATCTAACTCATATTATTAGCCATATTATGCTTATATGATCGATTGAACGACAATTACTAAACTTGTTACTCTGATTATTATCAATCTAACTCATACTATTAGGCATATTATGCTTATATTATCGATAGAACGACAATTACTATACATGTTACTCTTATTATTATCAATCCCACTCATATTAATAGCCATATTATGCTTATATTATCTATAGAACGACTATTACTATACTTGTTACTCTTATTATTATTAATCTAACTCATATTATTAGCCATATTATGCTTATATGATCGATAGAACGGCAATTACTATACTTATTACTCTTATTATTATCAATCTAACTCATATTATTAGCCATATTATGCTTATGTGATCGATAGAACTACAATTACTATACTTATTATTCTTATTGTGATAAATCTAACTCATATTATTAGCCATATTATGCTTATCTGATCGAAAGAACGACAATTACTATACTTATTACACTCACTATTATCAATCTAACTCATATTATTACCAATATTACGCAGATACGATCGATAGCACGACATTTACTATACTTATTACTCTTATTATTATCAACCTAACTCATATTATTAACCATGTGATGCTTAAATGATCGATAGAACGACAATTACTATACTCATTCCTCTTATTATTATCAATCTAACTCATATTATTAGCCATATTATGCTTTTATGATCGATAGAACGAGAAGTACTATACTCACTACTCCTAGTATTATCAATCTAACTCATATTATTAGCCATATTATGCTTATATAATCGATAGAACGACAATTACTATACTTATTACTCTTATTATTATCAATCTAACTCATGTTATTAACCATATTATGCTAATATGATCGATAGAACGACAATTACTATACTTATTACACTCACTATTATCAATCTAACTCATATTATTAACCATATTATGCAGATATGATCGATAGCACGACATTTACTATACTTACTACTCTTATTATTATCAATCTAACTCATATTATTAGCCATATTATGCTTAAATGATCGATAGAACGACAATTACTGTACTTATTACTCTTATTATTATCAATCTAACTCATATTATTAGCCATATTATGCTTATATGAGCAATAGAACTACAATTGCTATACTTATTACACTCACTATTATCAATCTAACTCATAATATTAAACATATTATGCTAATATGATCGATTGAACGACAACTACTATACTTATTACACTCACTATTATCAATTAACTCATGTTATTAGCCATATTATGCTTATATGATCGACAGAACGACAATTACTATACTTATTAAACTCACTATTATCAATCTAACTCATATTATTAGCCATATTATGCTTATGTGATCGATAGAACGACAATTACTATACTTATTACTCTTATTATTATCAATGTAACTCATATTATTAGCCATATTATGCTTATGTGATCGATAGAACGACAATTACTATACTTATTACTCTTATTATAATCAATCTAACTCATATTATTAGCCATATTATGCTTATGTGATCGGTAGAACGACAATTACTATACGTATTACTCTTATTATTATCAGTCTAACTCATATTATTAGCCATATTATGCTTATGTGATCGATAGAACGACAATTACTATACTTATTACTCTTATTATTATAAATCTAACTCATATTATTAGCCATATTATGCTTATATGATCGATAGAACGACAATTACTATACTCATTACTCTTATTTTTATCAATCGAACTCATATTATTAACCATATTATGCCTATATGATCGATAGAACGACAATTACTATATTTATTACACTCACTATTATCAATCTAACTGATATTATTAGCCATATTATGCTTATATGATCGATAGAACGACAATTACTATACTCATTACTCTTATTATTATGATTCTAACTCATACTAATTGCCATATTATGCATATATGATCGATAGAACGACAATTACTATACTTATTACTCTTATTATTATCAATGTAACTCATATTATTAGCCATATTATGCTTATGTGATCGATATAACGACAATTACTACACTTATTACTCTTATTATTATCAATCTAACTCATATTATTAACCCTATTATGCAGATATGATCGATAGAACGACAATTACTATACTTATTACACTCACTATTATCAATCTAACTCATAATATTAAACATATTATGCTAATATGATCGATAGAACGACAATTACTATACTTATTGCACTCACTATTATCAATCTAACTCATTATTAGCCATATTATGCTTATGTGATCGACAGAACGACAATTACTATAATTATTACACTCACTATTATCAATCTAACTCATATTATTAGCCATATTATGCTTATATGATCGATAGAACGACAATTACTATACTCATTACTCTTATTATTATCAATCTAACTCATATTATTAGCCATATTATGCTTATATGATCGACAGAACGACAATTACTATACTTATTACTGTTACTATTATCAATCTAACTCATATCATTAGCCATATTATGCTTATGTGATCGATAGAACGACAATTACTATACTTATTACTCTTATTATTATCAATCTAACTCATATTATTAGCCATATTATGCCTATGTGATCGATAGAACGACAATTACTATACGTATTACTCTTATTATTATAAATCTAACTCATATTATTAGCCATATTATGCTTATACGATCGATAGAACGACAATTACTATACTTATTACTCTTATTATTATCAATCTAACTCATATTATTATCCATATTATGCTTATATGATCGATAGAACAAGAACTACTGTACTCACTACTCTTAGTATTATCAATCTAACTCATATTATTAGCCATATTATGCTTTTATGATCGATAGAACGAGAATTACTATACTCACTACTCCTAGTATTATCAATCTAACTCATATTATTAGCCATATTATGCTTATATAATCGATAGAACGACAATTACTATACTTATTACTATTATTATTATCAATCTAACTCATATTATTACCAATATTACGCAGATATGATCGATAGCACGACATTTACTATACTTATTACTCTTATTATTATCAACCTAACTCATTTTATTAACCATATTATGGTTAATATGATCGATAGAACGACAATTACTATACTTATTACACTCACTATTATCAATCTAACTCATATTATTAACCATATTATGCAGATATGATCGATAGCACGACATTTACTATACTTACTACTCTTATTATTATCAATCTAACTCATATTATTAACCATATTATGCAGATATGATCGATAGCACGACATTTACTATACTCACTACTCTTATTATTATCAATCTAACTCATATTATTAGCCATATTATGCTTAAATGTTCGATAGAACGACAATTACTATACTTATTACTCTTATTATTATGAATCTAACTCATATTATTAACCATATTATGCAGTTATGATCGATAGAACTACAATTACTATACTCATTACTCTTATTATTATCAATCTAACTCATATTATTAGCCATGTTATGCTTATATGATCGAAAAAACGACAATCACTATACTTATTACACTCACTATTATCAATCTAACTCATATTATTACCAATATTACGCAGATATGATCGATAGCACTACATTTACTATACTTATTACTCTTATTATTATCAACCTAACTCATATTATTAACCATATTATGCTTATATGATCGACGGAACGACAATTACGATACTTATTACACTCACTATTATCATTCTAACTCATATTATTACCAATATTATGCTTATATGATCGATAGAACGACAATTACTATACTCATTACTCTTGCTTTTATGAATCTAACTCATATTATTAACCCTATTATGCAGATATGATCGATAGAACGACAATTACTATACTTATTACACTCACTATTATCAATCTAACTCATATTATTAACCATATTATGCAGATATGATCGATAGCACGACATTTACTATACTTACTACTCTTATTATTATCAATGTAACTCATATTATTAGCCATATTATGCTTATGTGATCGATAGAACGACAATTACTATACTTATTACTCTTATTATTATCAATCTAACTCATATTATTAGCCATATTATGCTTATATGAGCAATAGAACTACAATTGCTATACTTATTACACTCACTATTATCAATCTGACTCATAATATTAAACATATTATGCTAATATGATCGATTGAACGACAACTACTATACTTATTACACTCACTATTATCAATTAACTCATGTTATTAGCCATATTATGCTTATATGATCGACAGAACGACAATTACTATACTTATTACACTCACTATTATCAATCTAACTCATATTATTAGCCATATTATGCTTATGTGATCGATAGAACGACAATTACTATACTTATTACTCTTATTATTATCAATGTAACTCATATTATTAGCCATATTATGCTTATGTGATCGATAGAACGACAATTACTATACTTATTACTCTTATTATAATCAATCTAACTCATATTATTAGCCATATTATGCTTATGTGATCGGTAGAACGACAATTACTATACGTATTACTCTTATTATTATCAATCTAACTCATATTATTAGCCATATTATGCTTATGTGATCGATAGAACGACAATTACTATACTTATTACTCTTATTATTATAAATCTAACTCATATTATTAGCCATATTATGCTTATACGATCGATAGAACGACAATTACTATAATTATTACTCTTATTGTTTTCAATCTAACTCATATTATTAACCATATTATGCTAATCTGATCGATAGAACGACAATCACTATACTTATTACACTCACTATTATCAATCTAACTCATATTATTAGCCACATTATGCTTATATGATCGACAGAACGACAATTACTATACTTATTACACTCACTATTATCAATCCAACTCATATTATTAGCCATATTATGCTTATATGATCGATAGAACGACAATTACTATACTCATTACTCTTATTTTTATCAATCGAACTCATATTATTAACCATATTATGCCTATATGATCGATAGAACGACAATTACTATATTTATTACACTCACTATTATCAATCTAACTGATATTATTAGCCATATTATGCTTATATGATCGATAGAACGACAGTTACTATACTCATTACTCTTATTATTATGATTCTAACTCATATTATTAGCCATATTATGCATATATGATCGATAGAACGACAATTACTATACTTATTACTCTTATTATTATCAATGTAACTCATATTATTAGCCATATTATGCTTATGTGATCGATATAACGACAATTACTATACTTATTACTCTTATTATTATCAATCTAACTCATATTATTAACCCTATTATGCAGATATGATCGATAGAACGACAATTACTATACTTATTACACTCACTATTATCAATCTAACTCATAATATTAAACATATTATGCTAATATGATCGATAGAACGACAATTACTATACTTATTGCACTCACTATTATCAATCTAACTCATTATTAGCCATATTATGCTTATGTGATCGACAGAACGACAATTACTATAATTATTACACTCACTATTATCAATCTAACTCATATTATTAGCCATATTATGCTTATATGATCGATAGAACGACAATTACTATACTCATTACTCTTATTATTATCAATCTAACTCATATTATTATCCATATTATGCTTATATGATCGATAGAACAAGAACTACTGTACTCACTACTCTTAGTATTATCAATCTAACTCATATTATTAGCCATATTATGCTTTTATGATCGATAGAACGAGAATTACTATACTCACTACTCCTAGTATTATCAATCTAACTCATATTATTAGCCATATTATGCTTATATAATCGATAGAACGACAATTACTATACTTATTACTATTATTATTATCAATCTAACTCATATTATTACCAATATTACGCAGATATGATCGATAGCACGACATTTACTATACTTATTACTCTTATTATTATCAACCTAACTCATTTTATTAACCATATTATGGTTAATATGATCGATAGAACGACAATTACTATACTTATTACACTCACTATTATCAATCTAACTCATATTATTAACCATATTATGCAGATATGATCGATAGCACGACATTTTCTATACTTACTACTCTTATTATTATCAATCTAACTCATATTATTAACCATATTATGCAGATATGATCGATAGCACGACATTTACTATACTCACTACTCTTATTATTATCAATCTAACTCATATTTTTAGCCATATTATGCTTAAATGTTCGATAGAACGACAATTACTATACTTATTACTCTTATTATTATGAATCTAACTCATATTATTAACCATATTATGCAGTTATGATCGATAGAACTACAATTACTATACTCATTACTCTTATTATTATCAATCTAACTCATATTATTAGCCATGTTATGCTTATATGATCGAAAAAACGACAATCACTATACTTATTACACTCACTATTATCAATCTAACTCATATTATTACCAATATTACGCAGATATGATCGATAGCACTACATTTACTATACTTATTACTCTTATTATTATCAACCTAACTCATATTATTAACCATATTATGCTTATATGATCGACGGAACGACAATTACGATACTTATTACACTCACTATTATCATTCTAACTCATATTATTACCAATATTATGCTTATATGATCGATAGAACGACAATTACTATACTCATTACTCTTGCTTTTATGAATCTAACTCATATTATTAACCCTATTATGCAGATATGATCGATAGAACGACAATTACTATACTTATTACACTCACTATTATCAATCTAACTCATATTATTAGCCATATTATGCTTATATGATCGATAGAACGACAATTACTATACATATTACTGTTATTATTATCAATCTAACTCATATTATTAGCCATATTATGCTTATATTATCGATAGAACGACATATATTATGCTTGTTACTCATATTATTATCAATCTAACTCATATTATTAGCCATATTATGCTTATATGATCGATTGAACGACAATTACTATACTTGTTACTCTTATTATTATCAATCTAACTCATACTATTAGCCATATTATGCTTATATTATCGATAGAACGACAATTACTATTCATGTTACTCTTATTATTATCAATCCCACTCATATTATTAGCCATATTATGCTTATATTATCAATAGAACGACTATTACTATACTTGTTACTCTTATTATTATTAATCTAACTCATATTATTAGCCATATTATGCTTATATGATCGATAGAACGGCAATTACTATACTTATTACTCTTATTATTATCAATCTAACTCATATTATTAGCCATATTATGCTTATGTGATCGATAGAACTACAATTACTATACTTATTATTCTTATTGTGATAAATCTAACTCATATTATTAGCCATATTATGCTTATCTGATCGAAAGAACGACAATTACTATACTTATTACACTCACTATTATCAATCTAACTCATATTATTACCAATATTACGCAGATACGATCGATAGCACGACATTTACTATACTTATTACTCTTATTATTATCAACCTAACTCATATTATTAACCATGTGATGCTCAAATGATCGATAGAACGACAATTACTATACTCATTCCTCTTATTATTATCAATCTAACTCATATTATTAGCCATATTATGCTTTTATGATCGATAGAACAAGAAGTACTATACTCACTACTCCTAGTATTATCAATCTAACTCAAATTATTAGCCATATTATGCTTATATAATCGATAGAACGACAATTACTATACTTATTACTCTTATTATTATCAATCTAACTCATATTATTACCAATATTACGCAGATATGATCGATAGCACGACATTTACTATACTTATTACTCTTATTATTATCAACCTAACTCATGTTATTAACCATATTATGCTAATATGATCGATAGAACGACAATTACTATACTTATTACACTCACTATTATCAATCTAACTCATATTATTAACCATATTATGCAGATATGATCGATAGCACGACATTTACTATACTTACTACTCTTATTATTATCAATCTAACTCATATTATTAACCATACTATGCAGATATGATCGATAGCACGACATTTACTATACTCACTACTCTTATTATTATCAATCTAACTCATATTATTAGCCATATTATGCTTAAATGATCGATAGAACGACAATTACTATACTTATTACTCTTATTATTATCAATCTAACTCATATTATTACCAATATTACGCAGATATGATCGATAGCACGACATTTATTATACTTATTACTCTTATTATTATCAACCTAACTCATGTTATTAACCATATTATGCTAATATGATCGATAGAACGACAATTACTATACTTGTTACACTCACTATTATCAATCTAACTCATATTATTAACCATATTATGCAGATATGATCGATAGCACGACATTTACTATACTTACTACTCTTATTATTATCAATGTAACTCATATTATTAGCCATATTATGCTTATGTGATCGATAGAACGACAATTACTATACTTATTACTCTTATTATTATCAATCTAACTCATATTATTAGCCATATTATGCCTATGTGATCGATAGAACGACAATTACTATTCGTATTGCTCTTATTATTATCAATCTAACTCATATTATTAGCCATATTATGCTTAAATGATCGATAGAACGACAATTACTGTACTTATTACTCTTATTATTATCAATCTAACTCATATTATTAGCCATATTATGCTTATATGAGCAATAGAACTACAATTGCTATACTTATTACACTCACTATTATCAATCTAACTCATAATATTAAACATATTATGCTAATATGATCGATTGAACGACAACTACTATACTTATTACACTCACTATTATCAATTAACTCATGTTATTAGCCATATTATGCTTATATGATCGACAGAACGACAATTACTATACTTATTACACTCACTATTATCAATCTAACTCATATTATTAGCCATATTATGCTTATGTGATCGATAGAACGACAATTACTATACTTATTACTCTTATTATTATCAATGTAACTCATATTATTAGCCATATTATGCTTATGTGATCGATAGAACGACAATTACTATACTTATTACTCTTATTATTATCAATCTAACTCATATTATTAACCCTATTATGCAGATATGATCGATAGAACGACAATTACTATACTTATTACACTCACTATTATCAATCTAACTCATAATATTAAACATATTATGCTAATATGATCGATAGAACGACAATTACTATACTTATTGCACTCACTATTATCAATCTAACTCATTATTAGCCATATTATGCTTATGTGATCGACAGAACGACAATTACTATAATTATTACACTCACTATTATCAATCTAACTCATATTATTAGCCATATTATGCTTATATGATCGATAGAGCGACAATTACTATACTCATTACTCTTATTATTATCAATCTAACTCATATTATTAGCCATATTATGCTTATATGATCGACAGAACGACAATTACTATACTTATTACTGTTACTATTATCAATCTAACTCATATCATTAGCCATATTATGCTTATGTGATCGATAGAACGACAATTACTATACTTATTACTCTTATTATTATCAATCTAACTCATATTATTAGCCATATTATGCCTATGTGATCGATAGAACGACAATTACTATACGTATTACTCTTATTATTATAAATCTAACTCATATTATTAGCCATATTATGCTTATACGATCGATAGAACGACAATTACTATACTTATTACTCTTATTATTATCAATCTAACTCATATTTTTATCCATATTATGCTTATATGATCGATAGAACAAGAACTACTGTACTCACTACTCTTAGTATTATCAATCTAACTCATATTATTAGCCATATTATGCTTTTATGATCGATAGAACGAGAATTGCTATACTCACTACTCCTAGTATTATCAATCTAACTCATATTATTAGCCATATTATGCTTATATAATCGATAGAACGACAATTACTATACTTATTACTATTATTATTATCAATCTAACTCATATTATTACCAATATTACGCAGATATGATCGATAGCACGACATTTACTATACTTATTACTCTTATTATTATCAACCTAACTCATTTTATTAACCATATTATGGTTAATATGATCGATAGAACGACAATTACTATACTTATTACACTCACTATTATCAATCTAACTCATATTATTAACCATATTATGCAGATATGATCGATAGCACGACATTTTCTATACTTACTACTCTTATTATTATCAATCTAACTCATATTATTAACCATATTATGCAGATATGATCGATAGCACGACATTTACTATACTCACTACTCTTATTATTATCAATCTAACTCATATTATTAACCATATTATGCTTATATGATCGACGGAACGACAATTACGATACTTATTACACTCACTATTATCATTCTAACTCATATTATTACCAATATTATGCTTATATGATCGATAGAACGACAATTACTATTCTCATTACTCTTGCTTTTATGAATCTAACTCATATTACTAACCCTATTATGCAGATATGATCGATAGAACGACAATTACTATACTTATTACACTCACTATTATCAATCTAACTCATATTATTAGCCATATTATGCTTATATGATCGATAGAACGACAATTACTATACATATTACTGTTATTATTATCAATCTAACTCATATTATTAGCCATATTATGCTTATATTATCGATAGAACGACATATATTATGCTTGTTACTCATATTATTATCAATCTAACTCATATTATTAGCCATATTATGCTTATATGATCGATTGAACGACAATTACTATACTTGTTACTCTTATTATTATCAATCTAACTCATACTATTAGCCATATTATGCTTATATTATCGATAGAACGACAATTACTATTCATGTTACTCTTATTATTATCAATCCCACTCATATTATTAGCCATATTATGCTTATATTATCAATAGAACGACTATTACTATACTTGTTACTCTTATTATTATTAATCTAACTCATATTATTAGCCATATTATGCTTATATGATCGATAGAACGGCAATTACTATACTTATTACTCTTATTATTATCAATCTAACTCATATTATTAGCCATATTATGCTTATGTGATCGATAGAACTACAATTACTATACTTATTATTCTTATTGTGATAAATCTAACTCATATTATTAGCCATATTATGCTTATCTGATCGAAAGAACGACAATTACTATACTTATTACACTCACTATTATCAATCTAACTCATATTATTACCAATATTACGCAGATACGATCGATAGCACGACATTTACTATACTTATTACTCTTATTATTATCAACCTAACTCATATTATTAACCATGTGATGCTCAAATGATCGATAGAACGACAATTACTATACTCATTCCTCTTATTATTATCAATCTAACTCATATTATTAGCCATATTATGCTTTTATGATCGATAGAACGAGAAGTACTATACTCACTACTCCTAGTATTATCAATCTAACTCAAATTATTAGCCATATTATGCTTATATAATCGATAGAACGACAATTACTATACTTATTACTCTTATTATTATCAATCTAACTCATATTATTACCAATATTACGCAGATATGATCGATAGCACGACATTTACTATACTTATTACTCTTATTATTATCAACCTAACTCATGTTATTAACCATATTATGCTAATATGATCGATAGAACGACAATTACTATACTTATTACACTCACTATTATCAATCTAACTCATATTATTAACCATATTATGCAGATATGATCGATAGCACGACATTTACTATACTTACTACTCTTATTATTATCAATCTAACTCATATTATTAACCATACTATGCAGATATGATCGATAGCACGACATTTACTATACTCACTACTCTTATTATTATCAATCTAACTCATATTATTAGCCATATTATGCTTAAATGATCGATAGAACGACAATTACTATACTTATTACTCTTATTATTATGAACCTAACTCATATCATTAACCATATTATGCAGTTATGATCGATAGAACTACAATTACTATACTCATTACTCTTATTATTATCAATCTAACTCAAATTATTACCAATATTACGCAGATATGATCGATAGCACTACATTTACTATACTTATTACTTTTATTATTATCAACCTAACTCATATTATTAACCATATTATGCTTATATGATCGACAGAACGACAATTACGATACTTATTACACTCACTATTATCATTCTAACTCATATTATTACCAGTATTACGCAGATATGATCGATAGGACTACATTTACTATACTTATTACTCTTATTATTATCAACCTAACTCATATTATTAACCATATTATGCTAATATGATCGATAGAATGACAATTACTATACTTATTACACTCGCTATTATCAATCTAACTCATATTATTAACCATATTATGCAGATATGATCGATAGCACGACATTTACTATACTTACTACTCTTATTATTATCAATCTAACTCATATTATTAGCCATATTATGCTTAAATGATCGATAGAACGACAATTACTGTACTTATTACTCTTATTATTATCAATCTAACTCATATTATTAGCCATATTATGCATATATGAGCAATAGAACTACAATTGCTATACTTATTACACTCACTATTATCAATCTAACTCATAATATTAAACATATTATGCTAATATGATCGATTGAACGACAACTACTATACTTATTACACTCACTATTATCAATTAACTCATGTTATTAGCCATATTATGCTTATATGATCGACAGAACGACAATTACTATACTTATTACACTCACTATTATCAATCTAACTCATATTATTAGCCATATTATGCTTATGTGATCGATAGAACGACAATTACTATACTTATTACTCTTATTATTATCAATGTAACTCATATTATTAGCCATATTATGCTTATGGGATCGATAGAACGACAATTACTATACTTATTACTCTTATTATTATCAATCTAACTCATATTATTAGCCATATTATGCTTATGTGATCGATAGAACGACAATTACTATACGTATTACTCTTATTATTATCAATCTAACTCATATTATTAGCCATATTATGCTTATGTGATCGATCGAACGACAATTACTATACTTATTACTCTTATTATTATAAATCTAACTCATATTATTAGCCATATTATGCTTATACGATCGATAGAACGACAATTACTATAATTATTACTCTTATTGTTATCAATCTAACTCATATTATTAACCATATTATGCTAATCTGATCGATAGAACGACAATCACTATACTTATTACACTCACTATTATCAATCTAACTCATATTATTAGCCATATTATGCTTATATGATCGACAGAACGACAATTACTATACTTATTACACTCACTATTATCAATCCAACTCATATTATTAGCCATATTATGCTTATATGATCGATAGAACGACAATTACTATACCCATTACTCTTATTTTTATCAATCGAACTCATATTATTAACCATATGATGCCTATATGATCGATAGAACGACAATTACTATATTTATTACACTCACTATTATCAATCTAACTGATATTATTAGCCATATTATGCTTATATGATCGATAGAATGACAATTACTATACTCATTACTCTTATTATTATGATTCTAACTCATATTATTAGCCATATTATGCATATATGATCGATAGAACGACAATTACTATACTTATTACTCTTATTACTATCAATGTAACTCATATTATTAGCCATATTATGCTTATGTGATCGATATAACGACAATTACTATACTTATTACTCTTATTATTATCAATCTAACTCATATTATTAGCCATATTATGCTTATATTATCAATAGAACAACAATTACTATACTTGTTACTCTTATTATTATCAATCTAACTCATATTATTAGCCATATTATGCTTTTATGATCGATAGAACGAGAAGTACTATACTCACTACTCCTAGTATTATCAATCTAACTCATATTATTAGCCATATTATGCTTATATAATCGATAGAACGACAATTACTATACTTATTACTCTTATTATTATCAATCTAACTCATATTATTACCAATATTACGCAGATATGATCGATAGCACGACATTTACTATACTTATTACTCTTATTATTATCAACCTAACTCATGTTATTAACCATATTATGCTAATATGATCGATAGAACGACAATTACTATACTTATTACACTCACTATTATCAATCTAACTCATATTATTAACCATATTATGCAGATATGATCGATAGCACGACATTTACTATACTTACTACTCTTATTATTATCAATCTAACTCATATTATTAGCCATATTATGCTTAAATGATCGATAGAACGACAATTACTATACTTATTACTCTTATTATTATGAATCTAACTCATATCATTAACCATATTATGCAGTTATGATCGATAGAACTACAATTACTATACTCATTACTCTTATTATTATCAATCTAACTCAAATTATTACCAATATTACGCAGATATGATCGATAGCACTACATTTACTATACTTATTACTCTTATTATTATCAACCTAACTCATATTATTAACCATATTATGCTTATATGATCGACAGAACGACAATTACGATACTTATTACACTCACTATTATCATTCTAACTCATATTATTAACAGTATTACGCAGATATGATCGATAGGACTACATTTACTATACTTATTACTCTTATTATTATCAACCTAACTCATATTATTAACCATATTATGCTAATATGATCGATAGAATGACAATTACTATACTTATTACACTCACTATTATAAATCTAACTCATATTATTAGCCATATTATGCAGATATGATCGATCGAACTACAATTACAATACTCATTACTCTTATTATTATCAATCTAACTCATATTATTAGCCATATTATGCTTATATGATCGAAAGAACGACAATTACTATACTTATTACACTCACTATTATCAATCTAACTCATATTATTACCAATATTACGCAGATATGATCGATAGCACTACATTTACTATACTTATTACTCTTATTATTATCAACCTAACTCATATTATTAACCATATTATGCTTATATGATCGATAGAACGACAATTACTATACTCATTACTCTTACTTTTATGAATCTAACTCATATTATTAACCCTATTATGCAGATATGATCGATAAAACGACAATTACTATACTTATTACACTCACTATTATCAATCTAACTCATAATATTAAACATATTATGCTAATATGATCGATAGAACGACAATTACTATACTTATTACACTCACTATTATCAATCTAACTCATATTATTAGCCATATTATGCTTATATGATCGATAGAACGACAATTACTATACTCATTACTATTATTATTATCAATCTAACTCATATTATTAGCCATATTATGCTTATATGATCGACAGAACGACAATTACTATACTTATTACTCTTATTATTATCAATCTAACTCATATTATTAGCCATATTATGCTTATATGATCGATAGAACGAGAACTACTGTACTCACTACTCTTAGTATTATCAATCTAACTCATATTATTAGCCATATTATGCGTATATGATCGATAGAACGACAATTACTATACTTATTACTCTTATTATTATCAATCTAACTCATATTATTAGCCATATTATGCAGATATGATCGATCGAACTACAATTACTATACTCATTACTCTTATTATTATCAATCTAACTCATATTATTAGCCATATTATGCTTATATGATCGAAAGAACGACAATTACTATACTTATTACACTCACTATTATCAATCTAACTCATATTATTACCAATATTACGCAGATACGATCGATAGCACGACATTTACTATACTTATTACTTTTATTATTATCAATCTAACTCATATTATTAGCCATATTATGCAGATATGATCGATCGAACTACAATTACTATACTCATTACTCTTATTATTATCAATCTAACTCATATTATTAGCCATATTATGCTTAAATGATCGATAGAACGACAATTACTATACTTATTACTCTTATTATTATCAATCTAACTCATATTATTAGCCATATTATGCTTATATGAGCAATAGAACTACAATTGCTATACTTATTACACTCACTATTATCAATCTAACTCATAATATTAAACATATTATGCTAATATGATCGATTGAACGACAATTACTATACTTATTACACTCACTATTATCAATTAACTCATATTATTAGCCATATTATGCTTATATGATCGACAGAACGACAATTACTATACTTATTACACTCACTATTATCAATCTAACTCATATTATTAGCCATATTATGCTTATGTGATCGATAGAACGACAATTACTGTACTTATTACTCTTATTATTATCAATGTAACTCATATTATTAGCCATATTATGCTTATGTGATCGATATAACGACAATTACTATACTTATTACTCTTATTATTATCAATCTAACTCATATTATTAACCATATTATGCAGATATGATCGATAGAACGACAATTACTACACTTATTACACTCACTATTATCAATCTAACTCATAGTATTAAACATATTATGCTAATATGATCGATTGAACGACAATTACTATACTTATTACACTCACTATTATCAATTAACTCATATTATTAGCCATATTATGCTTATATGATCGTTAGAACGACAATTACTATACTTATTACTCTTATTATTATCAATCTAACTCATATTATTAGCCATACTATGGTTATATGAACGATAGAACGACAATTACTATAGTTATTACACTCGCTATTATCAATCTAACTCATATTATTAGCCATATTATGCTTATATGATCGATAGAACGACAATTACTATACTCATTACTCTTATTATTATCAATCTAACTCATATTATTAGCCTTATTATGCTTATATGATCGAAAGAACGACAATTACTATACCCACTTCTCTTATTATTATCAATCTAACTCATATTATCAGCCATATTATGCTTATGTGATCGATATAACGACAATTACTATACTTATTACTCTTATTATTATCAATCTAACTCATATTATTAACCCTATTATGCAGATATGATCGATAGAACGACAATTACTATACTTATTACACTCACTATTATCAATCTAACTCATATTATTAGCCATATTATGCTTATGTGATCGATAGAACGACAATTACTGTACTTATTACTCTTATTATTATCAATGTAACTCATATTATTAGCCATATTATGCTTATGTGATCGATATAACGACAATTACTATACTTATTACTCTTATTATTATCAATCTAACTCATATTATTAACCATATTATGCAGATATGATCGATAGAACGACAATTACTACACTTATTACACTCACTATTATCAATCTAACTCATAGTATTAAACATATTATGCTAATATGATCGATTGAACGACAATTACTATACTTATTACACTCACTATTATCAATTAACTCATATTATTAGCCATATTATGCTTATATGATCGTTAGAACGACAATTACTATACTTATTACTCTTATTATTATCAATCTAACTCATATTATTAGCCATACTATGGTTATATGAACGATAGAACGACAATTACTATAGTTATTACACTCGCTATTATCAATCTAACTCATATTATTAGCCATATTATGCTTATATGATCGATAGAACGACAATTACTATACTCATTACTCTTATTATTATCAATCTAACTCATATTATTAGCCTTATTATGCTTATATGATCGAAAGAACGACAATTACTATACCCACTTCTCTTATTATTATCAATCTAACTCATATTATCAGCCATATTATGCTTATGTGATCGATATAACGACAATTACTATACTTATTACTCTTATTATTATCAATCTAACTCATATTATTAACCCTATTATGCAGATATGATCGATAGAACGACAATTACTATACTTATTACACTCACTATTATCAATCTAACTCATAATATTAAACATATTATGCTAATATGATCGATAGAACGACAATTACTATACTTATTACACTCACTATTATCAATCTAACTCATATTATTAGCCATATTATGCTTATGTGATCGACAGAACGACAATTACTATAGTTATTACACTCACTATTATCAATCTAACTCATATTATTAGCCATATTATGCTTATATGATCGATAGAACGACAATTACTATACTCATTACTCTTATTATTATCAATCTAACTCATATTATTAGCCACATTATGCTTATATGATCGACAGAACGACAATTTCTATACCTATTACTGTTACTATTATCAATCTAACTCATATCATTAGCCATATTATGCTTATGTGATCGATAGAACGACAATTACTATACTTATTACTCTTATTATTATCAATCTAACTCATATTATTAGCCATATTATGCAGATATGATCGATCGAACTACAATTACAATACTCATTACTCTTATTATTATCAATCTAACTCATATTATTAGCCATATTATGCTTATATGATCGAAAGAACGACAATTACTATACTTATTACACTCACTATTATCAATCTAACTCATATTATTACCAATATTACGCAGATATGATCGATAGCACTACATTTACTATACTTATTACTCTTATTATTATCAACCTAACTCATATTATTAACCATATTATGCTTATATGATCGATAGAACGACAATTACTATACTCATTACTCTTACTTTTATGAATCTAACTCATATTATTAACCCTATTATGCAGATATGATCGATAAAACGACAATTACTATACTTATTACACTCACTATTATCAATCTAACTCATAATATTAAACATATTATGCTAATATGATCGATAGAACGACAATTACTATACTTATTACACTCACTATTATCAATCTAACTCATATTATTAGCCACATTATGCTTATATGATCGACAGAACGACAATTTCTATACTTATTACTGTTACTATTATCAATCTAACTCATATCATTAGCCATATTATGCTTATGTGATCGATAGCACTACATTTACTATACTTATTACACTCACTATTATCAATCTAACTCATATTATTAGCCATATTATGCTTATATGATCGATAGAACGACAATTACTATACTCATTACTATTATTATTATCAATCTAACTCATATTATTAGCCATATTATGCTTATATGATCGATAGAACGAGAACTACTGTACTCACTACTCTTAGTATTATCAATCTAACTCATATTATTAGCCATATTATGCGTATATGATCGATATAACGACAATTACTATACTTATTACTCTTATTATTATCAATCTAACTCATATTATTAACCATATTATGCAGATATGATCGATAGAACGACAATTACTACACTTATTACACTCACTATTATCAATCTAACTCATAGTATTAAACATATTATGCTAATATGATCGATTGAACGACAATTACTATACTTATTACACTCACTATTATCAATTAACTCATATTATTAGCCATATTATGCTTATATGATCGATGGAACGACAATTACTATACTCATTACTCTTATTATTATCAATCTAACTCATATTATTAGCCATACTATGGTTATATGAACGATAGAACGACAATTACTATAGTTATTACACTCACTATTATCAATCTAACTCATATTATTAGCCATATTATGCTTATATGATCGATAGAACGACAATTACTATACTCATTACTCTTATTATTATCAATCTAACTCATATTATTAGCCTTATTATGCTTATATGATCGAAAGAACGACAATTACTATACCCACTTCTCTTATTATTATCAATCTAACTCATATTATCAGCCATATTATGCTTATGTGATCGATATAACGACAATTACTATACTTATTACTCTTATTATTATCAATCTAACTCATATTATTAACCCTATTATGCAGATATGATCGATAGAACGACAATTACTATACTTATTACACTCACTATTATCAATCTAACTCATAATATTAAACATATTATGCTAATATGATCGATAGAACGACAATTACTATACTTATTACACTCACTATTATCAATCTAACTCATATTATTAGCCATATTATGCTTATGTGATCGACAGAACGACAATTACTATAGTTATTACACTCACTATTATCAATCTAACTCATATTATTAGCCACATTATGCTTATATGATCGACAGAACGACAATTTCTATACTTATTACTGTTACTATTATCAATCTAACTCATATCATTAGCCATATTATGCTTATGTGATCGATAGAACGACAATTACTATACTTATTACTCTTATTATTATCAATCTAACTCATATTATTAGCCATATTATGCCTATGTGATCGATAGAACGACAATTACTATACGTATTACTCTTATTATTATCAATCTAACTCATATTATTAGCCATATTATGCAGATATGATCGATCGAACTACAATTACAATACTCATTACTCTTATTATTATCAATCTAACTCATATTATTAGCCATATTATGCTTATATGATCGAAAGAACGACAATTACTATACTTATTACACTCACTATTATCAATCTAACTCATATTATTACCAATATTACGCAGATACGATCGATAGCACGACATTTACTATACTTATTACTCTTATTATTATCAACCTAACTCATATTATTAACCATGTTATGCTTAAATGATCGATAGAACGACAATTACTATACTCATTCCTCTTATTATTATCAATCTAACTCATATTATTAGCCATATTATGCTTTTATGATCGATAGAACGAGAATTACTAGACTCACTACTCCTAGTATTATCAATCTAACTCATATTATTAGCCATATTATGCGTATATGATCGATCGAACGACAATTACTATACTTATTACTCTTATTATTATCAATCTAACTCATATTATTAGCCATATTATGCTTTTATGATCGATAGAACGAGAATTACTATACTCACTACTCCTAGTATTATCAATCTAACTCATATTATTAGCCATATTATGCTTATATAATCGATAGAACGACAATTACTATACTTATTACTCTTATTATTATCAATCTAACTCATATTATTACCAATATTACGCAGATATGATCGATAGCACGACATTTACTATACTTATTAGTCTTATTATTATCAACCTAACTCATGTTATTAACCATATTATGCCAATATGATCGATAGAACGACAAATACTATACTTATTACACTCACTATTATCAATCTAACTCATATTATTAACCATATTATGCAGATATGATCGATAGCACGACATTTACTATACTTACTACTCTTATTATTATCAATCTAACTCATATTATTAACCATATTATGCAGATATGATCGATAGCACGACATTTACTATACTCACTACTCTTATTATTATCAATATAACTCATATTATTAGCCATATTATGCTTAAATGATCGATAGAACGACAATTACTATACTTATTACTCTTATTATTATGAATCTAACTCATATTATTAACCATATTATGCAGTTATGATCGATAGAACTACAATTACTATACTCATTACTCTTATTATTATCAATCTAACTCATATTATTAGCCATGTTATGCTTATATGATCGAAAAAACGACAATTACTATACTTATTACACTCACTATTATCAATCTAACTCATATTATTACCAATATTATGCTTATATGATCGATAGAACGACAATTACTATACTCATTACTCTTACTTTTATGAATCTAACTCATATTATTAACACTATTATGCAGATATGATCGATAGAACGACAATTACTATACTCATTACTCTTATTATTATCAATCTAACTCGTATTATTAGCCATATTATGCTTATATGATCGACAGAACGACAATTACTATACGTATTACTCTTATTATTATCAATCTAACTCATATTATTACCAATATTGCGCAGATATGATCGATAGCACGACATTTACTATACTTACTACTCTTATTATTATCAATCTAACTCATATTATTAGCCATATTATGCTTATGTGATCGACAGAACGACAATTACTATAGTTATTACACTCACTATTATCAATCTAACTCATATTATTAGCCATATTATGCTTATATGATCGATAGAACGAAGATTACTATACGTATTACTCTTATTATTATCAATCTAACTCATATTATTAGCCATATTATGCTTATGTGATCGATAGAACGACAATTACTATACTTATTACTCTTATTATTATCAATCTAACTCATATTATTAGCCATGTTATGCTTATATGATCGAAAAAACGACAATTACTATACTTATTACACTCACTATTATCAATCTAACTCATATTATTACCAATATTACGCAGATATGATCGATAGCACTACATTTACTATACTTATTACTCTTATTATTATCAACCTAACTCATATTATTAACCATATTATGCTTATATGATCGACGGAACAACAATTACGATACTTATTACACTCACTATTATCATTCTAACTCATATTATTACCAATATTACGCAGATATGATCGATAGGACTACATTTACTATACTTATTACTCTTATTATTATCAACCTAACTCATATTATTAACCATATTATGCTAATATGATCGATAGAATGACAATTACTATACTTATTACACTCACTATTATCAATCTAACTCATATTATTAACCATATTATGCAGATATGATCGATAGCACGACATTTACTATACTTACTACTCTTATTATTATCAATCTAACTCATATTATTAGCCATATTATGCTTAAATGATCGATAGAACGACAATTACTATACTTATTACTCTTATTATTATCAATCTAACTCATATTATTAGCCATATTATGCAGATATGATCGATAGAACTACAATTACTATACTCATTATTCTTATTATTATCAATCTAACTCATATTATTAGCCATATTATGCTTATATGATCGATAGAACGAGAATTACTATACTCACTACTCTTAGTATTATCAATGTAACTCATATTATTAACCGTATTATGCAGATATGATCGATAGCACGACATTTACTATACTTACTACTCTTATTATTATCAATCTAACTCATATTATTAGCCATATTATGCTTATATGAGCAATAGAACTACAATTGCTATACTTATTACACTCACTATTATCAATCTAACTCATATTTTTAGCCATATTATGCTTATAGGATCGATAGAACGAGAATTACTATACTCACTACGTTTAGTATTATCAATCTAACTCATATTATTAGCCATATTATGCTTATGTGATCGATATAACGACAATTACTATACTTATTACTCTTATTATTATCAATCTAACTCATATTATTAACCCTATTATGCAGATATGATCGATAGAACGACAATTACTATACTTATTACACTCACTATTATCAATCTAACTCATAATATTAAACATATTATGCTAATATGATCGATAGAACGACAATTACTATACTTATTACACTCACTATTATCAATCTAACTCATATTATTAGCCATATTATGCTTATGTGATCGACAGAACGACAATTACTATAGTTATTACACTCACTATTATCAATCTAACTCATATTATTAGCCATATTATGCTTATATGATCGATAGAACGACAATTACTATACTCATTACTCTTATTATTATCAATCTAACTCATATTATTAGCCATATTATGCTCATATGATCGACAGAACGACAATTACTATACTTATTACTGTTACTATTATCAATCTAACTCATATCATTAGCCATATTATGCTTATGTGATCGATAGAACGACAATTACTATACTTATTACTCTTATTATTATCAATCTAACTCATATTATTAGCCATATTATGTCTATGTGATCGATAGAACGACAATTACTATACGTATTACTCTTATTATTATCAATCTAACTCATATTATTAGCCATATTATGCTTATGTGATCGATAGAACGACAATTACTATACTTATTACTCTTATTATTATAAATCTAACTCATATTATTAGCCATATTATGCTTATACGATCGATAGAACGACAATTACTATACTTATTACTCTTATTATTATCAATCTAACTCATATTATTAGCCATATTATGCTTATATGATCGATAGAACGAGAACTACTGTACTCACTACTCTTAGTATTATCAATCTAACTCATATTATTAGCCATATTATGCGTATATGATCGATCGAACGACAATTACTATACTTATTACTCTTATTATTATCAATCTAACTCATATTATTAGCCATATTATGCAGATATGATCGATCGAACTACAATTACTATACTCATTACTCTTATTATTATCAATCTAACTCATATTATTAGCCATATTATGCTTTTATGATCGATAGAACGAGAATTACTATACTCACTACTCCTAGTATTATCAATCTAACTCATATTATTAGCCATATTATGCTTATATAATCGATAGAACGACAATTACTATACTTATTACTCTTATTATTATCAATCTAACTCATATTATTACCAATATTACGCAGATATGATCGATAGCACGACATTTACTATACTTATTAGTCTTATTATTATCAACCTAACTCATGTTATTAACCATATTATGCCAATATGATCGATAGAACGACAAATACTATACTTATTACACTCACTATTATCAATCTAACTCATATTATTAACCATATTATGCAGATATGATCGATAGCACGACATTTACTATACTTACTACTCTTATTATTATCAATCTAACTCATATTATTAACCATATTATGCAGATATGATCGATAGCACGACATTTACTATACTCACTACTCTTATTATTACCAATATAACTCATATTATTAGCCATATTATGCTTAAATGATCGATAGAACGACAATTACTATACTTATTACTCTTATTATTATGAATCTAACTCATATTATTAACCATATTATGCAGTTATGATCGATAGAACTACAATTACTATACTCATTACTCTTATTATTATCAATCTAACTCATATTATTAGCCATGTTATGCTTATATGATCGAAAAAACGACAATTACTATACTTATTACACTCACTATTATCAATCTAACTCATATTATTACCAATATTACGCAGATATGATCGATAGCACTACATTTACTATACTTATTATTCTTATTATTATCAACCTAACTCATATTATTAACCATATTATGCTTATATGATCGACGGAACGACAATTACGATACTTATTACACTCACTATTATCATTCTAACTCATATTATTACCAATATTATGCTTATATGATCGATAGAACGACAATTACTATACTCATTACTCTTACTTTTATGAATCTAACTCATATTATTAACACTATTATGCAGATATGATCGATAGAACGACAATTACTATACTCATTACTCTTATTATTATCAATCTAACTCGTATTATTAGCCATATTATGCTTATATGATCGACAGAACGACAATTACTATACGTATTACTCTTATTATTATCAATCTAACTCATATTATTACCAATATTGCGCAGATATGATCGATAGCACGACATTTACTATACTTACTACTCTTATTATTATCAATCTAACTCATATTATTAGCCATATTATGCTTATGTGATCGACAGAACGACAATTACTATAGTTATTACACTCACTATTATCAATCTAACTCATATTATTAGCCATATTATGCTTATATGATCGATAGAACGAAGATTACTATACGTATTACTCTTATTATTATCAATCTAACTCATATTATTAGCCATATTATGCTTATGTGATCGATAGAACGACAATTACTATACTTATTACTCTTATTATTATCAATCTAACTCATATTATTAGCCATGTTATGCTTATATGATCGAAAAAACGACAATTACTATACTTATTACACTCACTATTATCAATCTAACTCATATTATTACCAATATTACGCAGATATGATCGATAGCACTACATTTACTATACTTATTACTCTTATTATTATCAACCTAACTCATATTATTAACCATATTATGCAGATATGATCGATAGAACGACAATTACTACACTTATTACACTCACTATTATCAATCTAACTCATAGTATTAAACATATTATGCTAATATGATCGATTGAACGACAATTACTATACTTATTACACTCACTATTATCAATTAACTCATATTATTAGCCATATTATGCTTATATGATCGTTAGAACGACAATTACTATACTTATTACTCTTATTATTATCAATCTAACTCATATTATTAGCCATACTATGGTTATATGAACGATAGAACGACAATTACTATAGTTATTACACTCGCTATTATCAATCTAACTCATATTATTAGCCATATTATGCTTATATGATCGATAGAACGACAATTACTATACTCATTACTCTTATTATTATCAATCTAACTCATATTATTAGCCTTATTATGCTTATATGATCGAAAGAACGACAATTACTGTACCCACTTCTCTTATTATTATCAATCTAACTCATATTATCAGCCATATTATGCTTATGTGATCGATATAACGACAATTACTATACTTATTACTCTTATTATTATCAATCTAACTCATATTATTAACCCTATTATGCAGATATGATCGATAGAACGACAATTACTATACTTATTACACTCACTATTATCAATCTAACTCATATTATTAGCCATATTATGCTTATGTGATCGATAGAACGACAATTACTGTACTTATTACTCTTATTATTATCAATGTAACTCATATTATTAGCCATATTATGCTTATGTGATCGATATAACGACAATTACTATACTTATTACTCTTATTATTATCAATCTAACTCATATTATTAACCATATTATGCAGATATGATCGATAGAACGACAATTACTACACTTATTACACTCACTATTATCAATCTAACTCATAGTATTAAACATATTATGCTAATATGATCGATTGAACGACAATTACTATACTTATTACACTCACTATTATCAATTAACTCATATTATTAGCCATATTATGCTTATATGATCGTTAGAACGACAATTACTATACTTATTACTCTTATTATTATCAATCTAACTCATATTATTAGCCATACTATGGTTATATGAACGATAGAACGACAATTACTATAGTTATTACACTCGCTATTATCAATCTAACTCATATTATTAGCCATATTATGCTTATATGATCGATAGAACGACAATTACTATACTCATTACTCTTATTATTATCAATCTAACTCATATTATTAGCCTTATTATGCTTATATGATCGAAAGAACGACAATTACTATACCCACTTCTCTTATTATTATCAATCTAACTCATATTATCAGCCATATTATGCTTATGTGATCGATATAACGACAATTACTATACTTATTACTCTTATTATTATCAATCTAACTCATATTATTAACCCTATTATGCAGATATGATCGATAGAACGACAATTACTATACTTATTACACTCACTATTATCAATCTAACTCATAATATTAAACATATTATGCTAATATGATCGATAGAACGACAATTACTATACTTATTACACTCACTATTATCAATCTAACTCATATTATTAGCCATATTATGCTTATGTGATCGACAGAACGACAATTACTATAGTTATTACACTCACTATTATCAATCTAACTCATATTATTAGCCATATTATGCTTATATGATCGATAGAACGACAATTACTATACTCATTACTCTTATTATTATCAATCTAACTCATATTATTAGCCACATTATGCTTATATGATCGACAGAACGACAATTTCTATACCTATTACTGTTACTATTATCAATCTAACTCATATCATTAGCCATATTATGCTTATGTGATCGATAGAACGACAATTACTATACTTATTACTCTTATTATTATCAATCTAACTCATATTATTAGCCATATTATGCAGATATGATCGATCGAACTACAATTACAATACTCATTACTCTTATTATTATCAATCTAACTCATATTATTAGCCATATTATGCTTATATGATCGAAAGAACGACAATTACTATACTTATTACACTCACTATTATCAATCTAACTCATATTATTACCAATATTACGCAGATATGATCGATAGCACTACATTTACTATACTTATTACTCTTATTATTATCAACCTAACTCATATTATTAACCATATTATGCTTATATGATCGATAGAACGACAATTACTATACTTATTACTCTTATTATTATCAATCTAACTCATATTATTAACCCTATTATGCAGATATGATCGATAGAACGACAATTACTATACTTATTACACTCACTATTATCAATCTAACTCATAATATTAAACATATTATGCTAATATGATCGATAGAACGACAATTACTATACTTATTACACTCACTATTATCAATCTAACTCATATTATTAGCCATATTATGCTTATGTGATCGACAGAACGACAATTACTATAGTTATTACACTCACTATTATCAATCTAACTCATATTATTAGCCACATTATGCTTATATGATCGACAGAACGACAATTTCTATATTTATTACTGTTACTATTATCAATCTAACTCATATCATTAGCCATATTATGCTTATGTGATCGATAGAACGACAATTACTATACTTATTACTCTTATTATTATCAATCTAACTCATATTATTAGCCATATTATGCCTATGTGATCGATAGAACGACAATTACTATACGTATTACTCTTATTATTATCAATCTAACTCATATTATTAGCCATATTATGCAGATATGATCGATCGAACTACAATTACAATACTCATTACTCTTATTATTATCAATCTAACTCATATTATTAGCCATATTATGCTTATATGATCGAAAGAACGACAATTACTATACTTATTACACTCACTATTATCAATCTAACTCATATTATTACCAATATTACGCAGATACGATCGATAGCACGACATTTACTATACTTATTACTCTTATTATTATCAACCTAACTCATATTATTAACCATGTTATGCTTAAATGATCGATAGAACGACAATTACTATACTCATTCCTCTTATTATTATCAATCTAACTCATATTATTAGCCATATTATGCTTTTATGATCGATAGAACGAGAATTACTAGACTCACTACTCCTAGTATTATCAATCTAACTCATATTATTAGCCATATTATGCGTATATGATCGATCGAACGACAATTACTATACTTATTACTCTTATTATTATCAATCTAACTCATATTATTAGCCATATTATGCTTTTATGATCGATAGAACGAGAATTACTATACTCACTACTCCTAGTATTATCAATCTAACTCATATTATTAGCCATATTATGCTTATATAATCGATAGAACGACAATTACTATACTTATTACTCTTATTATTATCAATCTAACTCATATTATTACCAATATTACGCAGATATGATCGATAGCACGACATTTACTATACTTATTAGTCTTATTATTATCAACCTAACTCATGTTATTAACCATATTATGCCAATATGATCGATAGAACGACAAATACTATACTTATTACACTCACTATTATCAATCTAACTCATATTATTAACCATATTATGCAGATATGATCGATAGCACGACATTTACTATACTTACTACTCTTATTATTATCAATCTAACTCATATTATTAACCATATTATGCAGATATGATCGATAGCACGACATTTACTATACTCACTACTCTTATTATTACCAATATAACTCATATTATTAGCCATATTATGCTTAAATGATCGATAGAACGACAATTACTATACTTATTACTCTTATTATTATGAATCTAACTCATATTATTAACCATATTATGCAGTTATGATCGATAGAACTACAATTACTATACTCATTACTCTTATTATTATCAATCTAACTCATATTATTAGCCGTGTTATGCTTATATGATCGAAAAAACGACAATTACTATACTTATTACACTCACTATTATCAATCTAACTCATATTATTACCAATATTACGCAGATATGATCGATAGCACTACATTTACTATACTTATTATTCTTATTATTATCAACCTAACTCATATTATTAACCATATTATGCTTATATGATCGACGGAACGACAATTACGATACTTATTACACTCACTATTATCATTCTAACTCATATTATTACCAATATTATGCTTATATGATCGATAGAACGACAATTACTATACTCATTACTCTTACTTTTATGAATCTAACTCATATTATTAACACTATTATGCAGATATGATCGATAGAACGACAATTACTATACTCATTACTCTTATTATTATCAATCTAACTCGTATTATTAGCCATATTATGCTTATATGATCGACAGAACGACAATTACTATACGTATTACACTCACTATTATCAATCTAACTCATATTATTACCAATATTACGCAGATATGATCGATAGCACTACATTTACTATACTTATTACTCTTATTATTATCAACCTAACTCATATTATTAACCATATTATGCTTATATGATCGACGGAACAACAATTACGATACTTATTACACTCACTATTATCAATCTAACTCATATTATTACCAATATTACGCAGATACGATCGATAGCACGACATTTACTATACTTATTACTTTTATTATTATCAATCTAACTCATATTATTAGCCATATTATGCAGATATGATCGATCGAACTACAATTACTATACTCATTACTCTTATTATTATCAATCTAACTCATATTATTAGCCATATTATGCTTAAATGATCGATAGAACGACAATTACTATACTTATTACTCTTATTATTATCAATCTAACTCATATTATTAGCCATATTATGCTTATATGAGCAATAGAACTACAATTGCTATACTTATTACACTCACTATTATCAATCTAACTCATAATATTAAACATATTATGCTAATATGATCGACTGAACGACAATTACTATACTTATTACACTCACTATTATCAATTAACTCATATTATTAGCCATATTATGCTTATATGGTCGACAGAACGACAATTACTATACTTATTACACTCACTATTATCAATCTAACTCATATTATTAGCCATATTATGCTTATGTGATCGATAGAACGACAATTACTATACTTATTACTCTTATTATTATCAATGTAACTCATATTATTAGCCATATTATGCTTATGTGATCGATATAACGACAATTACTATACTTATTACTCTTATTATTATGAATCTAACTCGTATTATTAACCATATTATGCAGATATGATCGATAGAACTACAATTACTATACTCATTATTCTTATTATTATCAATCTAACTCATATTATTAGCCATATTATGCTTATATGATCGATAGAACGAGAATTACTATACTCACTACTCTTAGTATTATCAATCTAACTCATATTATTAACCGTATTATGCAGATATGATCGATAGCACGACATTTACTATACTTACTACTCTTATTATTATCAATCTAACTCATATTATTAGCCATATTATGCTTATATGAGCAATAGAACTACAATTGCTATACTTATTACTCTCACTATTATCAATCTAACTCATATTATTAGGCATATTATGCTTATATGAGCAATAGAACTACAATTACTATACTTATTACACTCACTATTATCAATCTAACTCGTATTTTTAGTCATATTAGGCTTATATGATCGACAGAACGACAATTGCTATACTTATTACACACACTATTATCAATCTAACTCATTATTAGCCATATTATGCAAATTTGGTCGATAGAACGACAATCACTATACTTATTACTCTTATTATTATCAACCTAGCTCATATTATTAGCCATATTATGCTTTTATGATCGATAGAACGACAATTACTATACTTATTACTCTTATTATTATCAATCTAACTCATATTATTAGCCATGTTATGCTTATATAATCGATAGAACGACAATTGCTATACTTATTACTCTTATTATTATTAATCTAACTCATATTATTACCAATATTACGCAGATATGATCGATAGCACGACATTTACTATACTTATTACTCTTATTATTATCAACCTAACTCATGTTATTAACCATATTATGCTAATATGATCGATAGAACGACAATTACTATACTTATTACACTCACTATTATCAATCTAACTCATATTAATAGCCATATTATGCTTATGTGATCGACAGAACGACAATTACTATAGTTATTACACTCACTATTATCAATCTAACTCATATTATTAGCCATATTATGCTTATTTGATCGATAGAACGACAATTACTATACGTATTACTCTTATTATTATCAATCTAACTCATATTATTAGCCACATTATGCTTATGTGATCGATAGAACGACAATTACTATACTTATTACTCTTATTATAATAAATCTAACTCATATTATTAGCCATATTATGCTTATACGATCGATAGAACGACAATTACTATACTTATTACTCTTATTATTATCAATCTAACTCATATTATTAACCATATTATGCTTATATGATCGATAGAACGAGAACTACTGTACTCACTACTCTTAGTATTATCAATCTAACTCATATTATTAGCCATGTTATGCTTATATGATCGAAAAAACGACAATTACTATACTTATTACACTCACTATTATCAATCTAACTCATATTATTACCAATATTACGCAGATATGAGGATAGCACTACATTTACTATACTTATTACTCTTATTATTATCAACCTAACTCATATTATTAACCATATTATGCTTATATGATCGACGGAACGACAATTACGATACTTATTACACTCACTATTATCATTCTAACTGATATTATTACCAATATTACGCAGATATGATCGATAGGACTACAATTACTATACTTATTACTCTTATTATTATCAACCTAACTCATATTATTAACCATATTATGCTAATATGATCGATAGAATGACAATTACTATACTTATTACACTCACTATTATCAATCTAACTCATATTATTAACAATATTATGCAGATATGATCGATAGCACGACATTTACTATACTTACTACTCTTATTATTATCAATCTAACTCATATTATTAGCCATATTATGCTTAAATGATCGATAGAACGACAATTACTATACTTATTACTCTTATTATTATCAATCTAACTCATATTATTAGCCATATTATGCTTATATGAGCAATAAAACTACAATTGCTATACTTATTACACTCACTATTATCATTCTAACTCATAATATTAAACATATTATGCTAATATGATCGACTGAACGACAATTACTATACTTATTACACTCACTATTATCAATTAACTCATATTATTAGCCATATTATGCTTATATGATCGACAGAACGACAATTACTATACTTATTACACTCACTATTATCAATCTAACTCATATTATTAGCCATATTATGCTTATGTGATCGATAGAACGACAATTACTATACTTATTACTCTTATTATTATCAATGTAACTCATATTATTAGCCATATTATGCTTATGTGATCGATATAACGACAATTACTATACTTATTACTCTTATTATTATGAATCTAACTCGTATTATTAACCATATTATGCAGATATGATCGATAGAACTACAATTACTATACTCATTATTCTTATTATTATCAATCTAACTCATATTATTAGCCATATTATGCTTATATGATCGATAGAACGAGAATTACTATACTCACTACTCTTAGTATTATAAATCTAACTCATATTATTAACCGTATTATGCAGATATGATCGATAGCACGACATTTACTATACTTACTACTCTTATTATTATCAATCTAACTCATATTATTAGCCATATTATGCTTATATGAGCAATAGAACTACAATTGCTATACTTATTACTCTCACTATTATCAATCTAACTCATATTATTAGACATATTATGCTTATATGAGCAATAGAACTACAATTACTATACTTATTACACTCACTATTATCAATCTAACTCGTATTTTTAGTCATATTAGGCTTATATGATCGACAGAACGACAATTGCTATACTTATTACACACACTATTATCAATCTAACTCATTATTAGCCATATTATGCAAATTTGGTCGATAGAACGACAATCACTATACTTATTACTCTTATTATTATCAACCTAGCTCATATTATTAGCCATATTATGCTTTTATGATCGATAGAACGACAATTACTATACTTATTACTCTTATTATTATGAATCTAACTCATATTATTAACCATATTATGCAGTTATGATCGATAGAACTACAATTACTATACTCATTACTCTTATTATTATCAATCTAACTCATATTATTAGCCATGTTATGCTTATATAATCGATAGAACGACAATTGCTATACTTATTACTCTTATTATTATTAATCTAACTCATATTATTACCAATATTACGCAGATATGATCGATAGCACGACATTTACTATACTTATTACTCTTATTATTATCAACCTAACTCATGTTATTAACCATATTATGCTAATATGATCGATAGAACGACAATTACTATACTTATTACACTCACTATTATCAATCTAACTCATATTATTAGCCATATTATGCTTTTATGATCGATAGAACGAGAATTACTATACTCACTACTCCTAGTATTATCAATCTAACTCATATTATTAGCCATATTATGCTTATATAATCGATAGAACGACAATTACTATACTTATTACTCTTATTATTATCAATCTAACTCATATTATTACCAATATTACGCAGATATGATCGATAGCACGACATTTACTATACTTATTACTCTTATTATTATCAACCTAACTCATGTTATTAACCATATTATGCTAATATGATCGATAGAACGACAATTACTATACTTATTACACTCACTATTATCAATCTAACTCATATTATTAGCCATATTATGCTTATGTGATCGACAGAACGACAATTACTATAGTTATTACACTCACTATTATCAATCTAACTCATATTATTAGCCATATTATGCTTATATGATCGATAGAACGACAATTACTATACTCATTACTCTTATTATTATCAATCTAACTCATATTATTGGCCATATTATGCTTATATGATCGACAGAACGACAATTACTATACTTATTACTGTTACTATTATCAATCTAACTCATATCATTAGCCATATTATGCTTATATGATCGATAGAACGACAATTACTATACTTATTACTGTTATTATTATCAATCTAACTCATATTATTAGCCATATTATGCCTATGTGATCGATAGAACGACAATTACTATACGTATTACTCTTATTATTATCAATCTAACTCATATTATTAGCCATATTATGCTAATGTGATCGATAGAACGACAATTCCTATACTTATTACTCTTATTATTATAAATCTAACTCATATTATTAGCCATATTATGCTTATACGATCGATAGAACGACAATTACTATACTTATTACTCTTATTATTATCAATCTAACTCATATTATTAGCCATATTATGCAGATATGATCGATCGAACTACAATTACAATACTCATTACTCTTATTATTATCAATCTAACTCATATTATTAACCATATTATGCTTATATGATCGAAAGAACGACAATTACTATACTTATTACACTCACTATTATCAATCTAACTCATATTATTACCAATATTACGCAGATACGATCGATAGCACGACATTTACTATACTTATTACTCTTATTATTATCAACCTAACTCATATTATTAACCATGTTATGCTTAAATGATCGATAGAACGACAATTACTATACTCATTCCTCTTATTATTATCAATCTAACTCATATTATTAGCCATATTATGCTTTTATGATCGATAGAACGAGAATTACTATACTCACTACTCCTAGTATTATCAATCTAACTCATATTATTAGCCATATTATGCTTATATAATCGATAGAACGACAATTGCTATACTTATTACTCTTATTATTATCAATCTAACTCATATTATTACCAATATTACGCAGATATGATCGATAGCACGACATTTACTATACTTATTACTCTTATTATTATCAACCTAACTCATGTTATTAACCATATTATGCTAATATGATCGATAGAACGACAATTACTATACTTATTACACTCACTATTATCAATCGAACTCATATTATTAACCATATTATGCAGATATGATCGATAGCACGACATTTACTATACTTACTACTCTTATTATTATCAATCTAACTCATATTATTAACCATATTATGCAGATATGATCGATAGCACGACATTTACTATACTCACTACTCTTATTATTATCAATATAACTCATATTATTAGCCATATTATGCTTAAATGACCGATAGAACGACAATTACTATACTTATTACTCTTATTATTATGAATCTAACTCATATTATTAACCATGTTATGCAGTTATGATCGATAGAACTACAATTACTATACTCATTACTCTTATTATTATCAATCTAACTCATATTATTAACCATATTATGCTTATATGATCGACGGAACGACAATTACGATACTTATTACACTCACTATTATCATTCTAACTCATATTATTACCAATATTATGCTTATATGATCGATAGAACGACAATTACTATACTCATTACTCTTACTTTTATGAATCTAACTCATATTATTAACACTATTATGCACATATGATCGATAGAACGACAATTACTATACTTATTACACTCACTATTATCAATCTAACTCATAATATTAAACATATTATGCTAATATGATCGATAGAACGACAATTACTATACTTGTTACACTCACTATTATCAATCTAACTCATATTATTAGCCATATTATGCTTATATGATCGATAGAACGACAATTACTATACTCATTACTCTTATTATTATCAATCTAACTCGTATTATTAGCCATATTATGCTTATATGATCGACAGAACGACAATTACTATACGTATTACTCTTATTATTATCAATCTAACTCATATTATTACCAATATTGCGCAGATATGATCGATAGCACGACATTTACTATACTTACTACTCTTATTATTATCAATCTAACTCATATTATTAGCCATATTATGCTTATGTGATCGACAGAACGACAAATACTATAGTTATTACACTCACTATTATCAATCTAACTCATATTATTAGCCATATTATGCTTATATGATCGATAGAACGACAATTACTATACGTATTACTCTTATTATTATCAATCTAACTCATATTATTAGCCATATTATGCTTATGTGATCGATAGAACGACAATTACTATACTTATTACTCTTATTATAATAAATCTAACTCATATTATTAGCCATATTATGCTTATATGAGCAATAGAACTACAATTGCTATACTTATTACTCTCACTATTATCAATCTAACTCATATTATTAGACATATTATGCTTATATGAGCAATAGAACTACAATTACTATACTTATTACACTCACTATTATCAATCTAACTCGTATTTTTAGCCATATTATGCTTATATGATCGACAGAACGACAATTGCTATACTTATTACACACACTATTATCAATCTAACTCATTATTAGCCATATTATGCAAATTTGGTCGATAGAACGACAATCACTATACTTATTACTCTTATTATTATCAACCTAGCTCATATTATTAGCCATATTATGCTTTTATGATCGATAGAACGATAATTACTATAATTATTATTCTTATTTTTATCAACCTAACTCATATTATTAGCCATATTATGCTTAAATGATCGATAGAACGACAATTACTATACTTATTACTCTTATTATTATGAATCTAACTCGTATTATTAACCATATTATGCAGATATGATCGATAGAACTACAATTACTATACTCATTATTCTTATTATTATCAATCTAACTCATATTATTAGCCATATTATGCTTATATGATCGATAGAACGAGAATTACTATACTCACTACTCTTAGTATTATCAATCTAACTCATATTATTAACCGTATTATGCAGATATGCTCGATAGCACGACATTTACTATACTTACTACTCTTATTATTATCAATCTAACTCATATTATTAGCCATATTATGCTTATATGAGCAATAGAACTACAATTGCTATACTTATTACTCTCACTATTATCAATCTAACTCATATTTTTAGCCATATTATGCTTATATAATCGATAGAACGAGAATTACTATACTCGCTACTCTTAGTATTATCAATCTAACTCATATTATTAGCCATATTATGCTTATATGATCGACAGAACGACAATTACTATACGTATTACTCTTATTATTATCAATCTAACTCATATTATTACCAATATTGCGCGGATATGATCGATAGCACGACATTTACTATACTTACTACTCTTATTATTATCAATCTAACTCATATTATTAGCCATATTATGCTTATGTGATCGACAGAACGACAATTACTATAGTTATTACACTCACCATTATCAATCTAACTCATATTATTAGCCATATTATGCTTATTTGATCGATAGAACGACAATTACTATACGTATTACTCTTATTATTATCAATCTAACTCATATTATTAGCCACATTATGCTTATGTGATCGATAGAACGACAATTACTATACTTATTACTCTTATTATAATAAATCTAACTCATATTATTAGCCATATTATGCTTATACGATCGATAGAACGACAATTACTATACTTATTACTCTTATTATTATCAATCTAACTCATATTATTAACCATATTATGCTTATATGATCGATAGAACGAGAACTACTGTACTCACTACTCTTAGTATTATCAATCTAACTCATATTATTAGCCATGTTATGCTTATATGATCGAAAAAACGACATATACTATACTTATTACACTCACTATTATCAATCTAACTCATATTATTACCAATATTACGCAGATATGATCGATAGCACTACATTTACTATACTTATTACTCTTATTATTATCAACCTAACTCATATTATTAACCATATTATGCTTATATGATCGACGGAACGACAATTACGATACTTATTACACTCACTATTATCATTCTAACTGATATTATTACCAATATTACGCAGATATGATCGATAGGACTACAATTACTATACTTATTACTCTTATTATTATCAACCTAACTCATATTATTAACCATATTATGCTAATATGATCGATAGAATGACAATTACTATACTTATTACACTCACTATTATCAATCTAACTCATATTATTAACCATATTATGCAGATATGATCGATAGCACGACATTTACTATACTTACTACTCTTATTATTATCAATCTAACTCATATTGTTAGCCCTATTATGCTTAAATGATCGATAGAACGACAATTACTATACTTATTACTCTTATTATTATCAATCTAACTCATATTATTAGCCATATTATGCTTATATGAGCAATAAAACTACAATTGCTATACTTATTACACTCACTATTATCATTCTAACTCATAATATTAAACATATTATGCTAATATGATCGACTGAACGACAATTACTATACTTATTACTCTTATTATTATGAATCTAACTCGTATTATTAACCATATTATGCAGATATGATCGATAGAACTACAATTACTATACTCATTATTCTTATTATTATCAATCTAACTCATATCATTAGCCATATTATGCTTATGTGATCGATAGAACGACAATTACTATACTTATTACTGTTATTATTATCAATCTAACTCATATTATTAGCCATATTATGCCTATGTGATCGATAGAACGACAATTACTATACGTATTACTCTTATTATTATCAATCTAACTCATATTATTAGCCATATTATGCTTATATGATCGACGGAACGACAATTACGATACTTATTACACTCACTATTATCATTCTAACTCATATTATTACCAATATTATGCTTATATGATCGATAGAACGACAATTACGATACTTATTACACTCACTATTATCATTCTAACTCATATTATTACCAATATTATGCTTATATGATCGATAGAACGACAATTACTATACTCATTACTCTTACTTTTATGAATCTAACTCATATTATTAACACTATTATGCACATATGATCGATAGAACGACAATTACTATACTTATTACACTCACTATTATCAATCTAACTCATAATATTAAACATATTATGCTAATATGATCGATAGAACGACAATTACTATACTTGTTACACTCACTATTATCAATCTAACTCATATTATTAGCCATATTATGCTTATATGATCGATAGAACGACAATTACTATACTCATTACTCTTATTATTATCAATCTAACTCGTATTATTAGCCATATTATGCTTATATGATCGACAGAACGACAATTACTATACGTATTACTCTTATTATTATCAATCTAACTCATATTATTACCAATATTGCGCAGATATGATCGATAGCACGACATTTACTATACTTACTACTCTTATTATTATCAATCTAACTCATATTATTAGCCATATTATGCTTATGTGATCGACAGAACGACAAATACTATAGTTATTACACTCACTATTATCAATCTAACTCATATTATTAGCCATATTATGCTTATATGATCGATAGAACGACAATTACTATACGTATTACTCTTATTATTATCAATCTAACTCATATTATTAGCCATATTATGCTTATGTGATCGATAGAACGACAATTACTATACTTATTACTCTTATTATAATAAATCTAACTCATATTATTAGCCATATTATGCTTATATGAGCAATAGAACTACAATTGCTATACTTATTACTCTCACTATTATCAGTCTAACTCATATTATTAGACATATTATGCTTATATGAGCAATAGAACTACAATTACTATACTTATTACACTCACTATTATCAATCTAACTCGTATTTTTAGCCATATTATGCTTATATGATCGACAGAACGACAATTGCTATACTTATTACACACACTATTATCAATCTAACTCATTATTAGCCATATTATGCAAATTTGGTCGATAGAACGACAATCACTATACTTATTACTCTTATTATTATCAACCTAGCTCATATTATTAGCCATATTATGCTTTTATGATCGATAGAACGATAATTACTATAATTATTATTCTTATTTTTATCAACCTAACTCATATTATTAGCCATATTATGCTTAAATGATCGATAGAACGACAATTACTATACTTATTACTCTTATTATTATGAATCTAACTCGTATTATTAACCATATTATGCAGATATGATCGATAGGACTACAATTACTATACTTATTACTCTTATTATTATCAACCTAACTCATATTATTAACCATATTATGCTAATATGATCGATAGAATGACAATTACTATACTTATTACACTCACTATTATCAATCTAACTCATATTATTAACCATATTATGCAGATATGATCGATAGCACGACATTTACTATACTTACTACTCTTATTATTATCAATCTAACTCATATTGTTAGCCCTATTATGCTTAAATGATCGATAGAACGACAATTACTATACTTATTACTCTTATTATTATCAATCTAACTCATATTATTAGCCATATTATGCTTATATGAGCAATAAAACTACAATTGCTATACTTATTACACTCACTATTATCATTCTAACTCATAATATTAAACATATTATGCTAATATGATCGACTGAACGACAATTACTATACTTATTACTCTTATTATTATGAATCTAACTCGTATTATTAACCATATTATGCAGATATGATCGATAGAACTACAATTACTATACTCATTATTCTTATTATTATCAATCTAACTCATATCATTAGCCATATTATGCTTATGTGATCGATAGAACGACAATTACTATACTTATTACTGTTATTATTATCAATCTAACTCATATTATTAGCCATATTATGCCTATGTGATCGATAGAACGACAATTACTATACGTATTACTCTTATTATTATCAATCTAACTCATATTATTAGCCATATTATGCTTATATGATCGACGGAACGACAATTACGATACTTATTACACTCACTATTATCATTCTAACTCATATTATTACCAATATTATGCTTATATGATCGATAGAACGACAATTACGATACTTATTACACTCACTATTATCATTCTAACTCATATTATTGCCAATATTATGCTTATATGATCGATAGAACGACAATTACTATACTCATTACTCTTACTTTTATGAATCTAACTCATATTATTAACACTATTATGCACATATGATCGATAGAACGACAATTACTATACTTATTACACTCACTATTATCAATCTAACTCATAATATTAAACATATTATGCTAATATGATCGATAGAACGACAATTACTATACTTGTTACACTCACTATTATCAATCTAACTCATATTATTAGCCATATTATGCTTATATGATCGATAGAACGACAATTACTATACTCATTACTCTTATTATTATCAATCTAACTCGTATTATTAGCCATATTATGCTTATATGATCGACAGAACGACAATTACTATACGTATTACTCTTATTATTATCAATCTAACTCATATTATTACCAATATTGCGCAGATATGATCGATAGCACGACATTTACTATACTTACTACTCTTATTATTATCAATCTAACTCATATTATTAGCCATATTATGCTTATGTGATCGACAGAACGACAAATACTATAGTTATTACACTCACTATTATCAATCTAACTCATATTATTAGCCATATTATGCTTATATGATCGATAGAACGACAATTACTATACGTATTACTCTTATTATTATCAATCTAACTCATATTATTAGCCATATTATGCTTATGTGATCGATAGAACGACAATTACTATACTTATTACTCTTATTATAATAAATCTAACTCATATTATTAGCCATATTATGCTTATATGAGCAATAGAACTACAATTGCTATACTTATTACTCTCACTATTATCAATCTAACTCATATTATTAGACATATTATGCTTATATGAGCAATAGAACTACAATTACTATACTTATTACACTCACTATTATCAATCTAACTCGTATTTTTAGCCATATTATGCTTATATGATCGACAGAACGACAATTGCTATACTTATTACACACACTATTATCAATCTAACTCATTATTAGCCATATTATGCAAATTTGGTCGATAGAACGACAATCACTATACTTATTACTCTTATTATTATCAACCTAGCTCATATTATTAGCCATATTATGCTTTTATGATCGATAGAACGATAATTACTATAATTATTATTCTTATTTTTATCAACCTAACTCATATTATTAGCCATATTATGCTTAAATGATCGATAGAACGACAATTACTATACTTATTACTCTTATTATTATGAATCTAACTCGTATTATTAACCATATTATGCAGATATGATCGATAGAACTACAATTACTATACTCATTATTCTTATTATTATCAATCTAACTCATATTATTAGCCATATTATGCTTATATGATCGATAGAACGAGAATTACTATACTCACTACTCTTAGTATTATCAATCTAACTCATATTATTAACCGTATTATGCAGATATGCTCGATAGCACGACATTTACTATACTTACTACTCTTATTATTATCAATCTAACTCATATTGTTAGCCCTATTATGCTTAAATGATCGATAGAACGACAATTACTATACTTATTACTCTTATTATTATCAATCTAACTCATATTATTAGCCATATTATGCTTATATGAGCAATAGAACTACAATTGCTATACTTATTACTCTCACTATTATCAATCTAACTCATATTTTTAGCCATATTATGCTTATATAATCGATAGAACGAGAATTACTATACTCGCTACTCTTAGTATTATCAATCTAACTCATATTATTAGCCATATTATGCTTATATGATCGACAGAACGACAATTACTATACGTATTACTCTTATTATTATCAATCTAACTCATATTATTACCAATATTGCGCAGATATGATCGATAGCACGACATTTACTATACTTACTACTCTTATTATTATCAATCTAACTCATATTATTAGCCATATTATGCTTATGTGATCGACAGAACGACAATTACTATAGTTATTACACTCACCATTATCAATCTAACTCATATTATTAGCCATATTATGCTTATTTGATCGATAGAACGACAATTACTATACGTATTACTCTTATTATTATCAATCTAACTCATATTATTAGCCACATTATGCTTATGTGATCGATAGAACGACAATTACTATACTTATTACTCTTATTATAATAAATCTAACTCATATTATTAGCCATATTATGCTTATACGATCGATAGAACGACAATTACTATACTTATTACTCTTATTATTATCAATCTAACTCATATTATTAACCATATTATGCTTATATGATCGATAGAACGAGAACTACTGTACTCACTACTCTTAGTATTATCAATCTAACTCATATTATTAGCCATGTTATGCTTATATGATCGAAAAAACGACATATACTATACTTATTACACTCACTATTATCAATCTAACTCATATTATTACCAATATTACGCAGATATGATCGATAGCACTACATTTACTATACTTATTACTCTTATTATTATCAACCTAACTCATATTATTAACCATATTATGCTTATATGATCGACGGAACGACAATTACGATACTTATTACACTCACTATTATCATTCTAACTGATATTATTACCAATATTACGCAGATATGATCGATAGGACTACAATTACTATACTTATTACTCTTATTATTATCAACCTAACTCATATTATTAACCATATTATGCTAATATGATCGATAGAATGACAATTACTATACTTATTACACTCACTATTATCAATCTAACTCATATTATTAACCATATTATGCAGATATGATCGATAGCACGACATTTACTATACTTACTACTCTTATTATTATCAATCTAACTCATATTGTTAGCCCTATTATGCTTAAATGATCGATAGAACGACAATTACTATACTTATTACTCTTATTATTATCAATCTAACTCATATTATTAGCCATATTATGCTTATATGAGCAATAAAACTACAATTGCTATACTTATTACACTCACTATTATCATTCTAACTCATAATATTAAACATATTATGCTAATATGATCGACTGAACGACAATTACTGTACTTATTACACTCACTATTATCAATCTAACTCATATTATTAGCCATATTATGCTTATGTGATCGATAGAACGACAATTACTATACTTATTACTCTTATTATTATCAATGTAACTCATATTATTAGCCATATTATGCTTATGTGATCGATATAACGACAATTACTATACTTATTACTCTTATTATTATGAATCTAACTCGTATTATTAACCATATTATGCAGATATGATCGATAGAACTACAATTACTATACTCATTATTCTTATTATTATCAATCTAACTCATATTATTAGCCATATTATGCTTATATGATCGATAGAACGAGAATTACTATACTCACTACTCTTAGTATTATCAATCCAACTCATATTATTAACCGTATTATGCAGATATGATCGATAGCACGACATTTACTATACTTACTACTCTTATTATTATCAATCTAACTCATATTATTAGCCATATTATGCTTATATGAGCAATAGAACTACAATTGCTATACTTATTACTCTCACTATTATCAATCTAACTCATATTATTAGACATATTATGCTTATATGAGCAATAGAACTACAATTACTATACTTATTACACTCACTATTATCAATCTAACTCGTATTTTTAGTCATATTAGGCTTATATGATCGACAGAACGACAATTGCTATACTTATTACACACACTATTATCAATCTAACTCATTATTAGCCATATTATGCAAATTTGGTCGATAGAACGACAATCACTATACTTATTACTCTTATTATTATCAACCTAGCTCATATTATTAGCCATATTATGCTTTTATGATCGATAGAACGACAATTACTATACTTATTACTCTTATTATTATGAATCTAACTCATATTATTAACCATATTATGCAGTTATGATCGATAGAACTACAATTACTATACTCATTACTCTTATTATTATCAATCTAACTCATATTATTAGCCATGTTATGCTTATATGATCGAAAAAACGACAATTACTATACTTATTACACTCACTATTATCAATCTAACTCATATTATTACCAATATTACGCAGATATGATCGATAGCACTACATTTACTATACTTATTACTCTTATTATTATCAACCTAACTCATATTATTAACCATATTATGCTTATATGATCGACGGAACGACAATTACGATACTTATTACACTCACTATTATCATTCTAACTCATATTATTACCAATATTATGCTTATATGATCGATAGAACGACAATTACTATACTCATTACTCTTACTTTTATGAATCTAACTCATATTATTAACACTATTATGCAGATATGATCGATAGAACGTCAATTACTATACTCATTACTCTTATTATTATCAATCTAACTCGTATTATTAGCCATATTATGCTTATATGATCGACAGAACGACAATTACTATACGTATTACTCTTATTATTATCAATCTAACTCATATTATTACCAATATTGCGCAGATATGATCGATAGCACGACATTTACTATACTTACTACTCTTATTATTATCAATCTAACTCATATTATTAGCCATATTATGCTTATGTGATCGACAGAACGACAATTACTATAGTTACTACACTCACTATTATCAATCTAACTCATATTATTAGCCATATTATGCTTTTATGATCGATAGAACGACAATTACTATACGTATTACTCTTATTATTATCAATCTAACTCATATTATTAGCCATATTATGCTTATGTGATCGATAGAACGACAATTACTATACTTATTACTCTTATTATTATCAATCTAACTCATATTATTAACCATATTATGCTTATATGATCGATAGAACGAGAACTACTGTACTCACTACTCTTAGTATTATCAATCTAACTCATATTATTAGCCATGTTATGCTTATATGATCGAAAAAACGACAATTACTATACTTATTACACTCACTATTATCAATCTAACTCATATTATTACCAATATTACGCAGATATGATCGATAGCACTACATTTACTATACTTATTACTCTTATTATTATCAACCTAACTCATATTATTAACCATATTATGCTTATATGATCGACGGAACGACAATTACGATACTTATTACACTCACTATTATCATTCTAACTCATATTATTACCAATATTACGCAGATATGATCGATAGGACTACATTTACTATACTTATTACTGTTACTATTATCAATCTAACTCATATCATTAGCCATATTATGCTTATGTGATCGATAGAACGACAATTACTATACTTATTACTCTTATTATTATCATTCTAACTCATATTATTAGCCATATTATGCCTATGTGATCGATAGAACGACAATTACTATACGTATTACTCTTATTATTATCAATCTAACTCATATTATTAGCCATATTATGCTTATGTGATCGATAGAACGACAATTACTATACTTATTACTCTTATTATTATCAATCTAACTCATATTATTAGCCATATTATGCTTATATGATCGATAGAACGAGAACTACTGTACTCACTACTCTTAGTATTATCAATCTAACTCATATTATTAGCCATATTATGCGTATATGATCGATCGAACGACAATTACTATACTTATTACTCTTATTATTATCAATCTAACTCATATTATTAGCCATATTATGCAGATATGATCGATCGAACTACAATTACAATACTCATTACTCTTATTATTATCAATCTAACTCATATTATTAGCCATATTATGCTTATATGATCGAAAGAACGACAATTACTATACTTATTACACTCACTATTATCAATCTAACTCATATTATTACCAATATTACGCAGATACGATCGATAGCACGACATTTACTATACTTATTACTCTTATTATTATCAACCTAACTCATATTATTAACCATGTTATGCTTAAATGATCGATAGAACGACAATTACTATACTCATTCCTCTTATTATTATCAATCTAACACATATTATTAGCCATATTATGCTTTTATGATCGATAGAACGAGAATTACTATACTCACTACTCCTAGTATTATCAATCTAACTCATATTATTAGCCATATTATGCTTATATAATCGATAGAACGACAATTGCTATACTTATTACTCTTATTATTATCAATCTAACTCATATTATTACCAATATTACGCAGATATGATCGATAGCACGACATTTACTATACTTATTACTCTTATTATTATCAACCTAACTCATGTTATTAACCATATTATGCTAATATGATCGATAGAACGACAATTACTATACTTATTACACTCACTATTATCAATCTAACTCATATTATTAACCATATTATGCAGATATGATCGATAGCACGACATTTACTATACTTACTACACTTATTATTATCAATCTAACTCATATTATTAACCATATTATGCAGATATGATCGATAGCACGACATTTACTATACTCACTACTCTTATTATTATCAATATAACTCATATTATTAGCCATATTATGCTTAAATGATCGATAGAACGACAATTACTATACTTATTACTCTTATTATTATGAATCTAACTCATATTATTAACCATATTATGCAGTTATGATCGATAGAACTACAATTACTATACTCATTACTCTTATTATTATCAATCTAACTCATATTATTAGCCATGTTATGCTTATATGATAGAAAAAACGACAATTACTATACTTATTACACTCACTATTATCAATCTAACTCATATTATTACCAATATTACGCAGATATGATCGATCGCACTACATTTACTATACTTATTATTCTTATTATTATCAACCTAACTCATATTATTAACCATATTATGCTTATATGATCGACGGAACGACAATTACGATACTTATTACACTCACTATTATCATTCTAACTCATATTATTACCAATATTATGCTTATATGATCGATAGAACGACAATTACTATACTCATTACTCTTATTATTATCAATCTAACTCGTATTATTAGCCATATTATGCTTATATGATCGACAGAACGACAATTACTATACGTATTACTCTTATTATTATCAATCTAACTCATATTATTACCAATATTGCGCAGATATGATCGATAGCACGACATTTACTATACTTACTACTCTTATTATTATCAATCTAACTCATATTATTAGCCATATTATGCTTATGTGATCGACAGAACGACAATTACTGTAGTTATTACACTCACTATTATCAATCTAATTCATATTATTAGCCATATTATGCTTATATGATCGATAGAACGACAATTACTATACGTATTACTCTTATTATTATCAATCTACCTCATATTATTAGCCATATTATGCTTATGTGATCGATAGAACGACAATTACTATACTTATTACTCTTATTATAATAAATCTAACTCATATTATTAGCCATATTATGCTTATACGATCGATAGAACGACAATTACTATACTTATTACTCTTATTATTATCAATCTAACTCATATTATTAACCATATTATGCTTATATGATCGATAGAACGAGAACTACTGTACTCACTACTCTTAGTATTATCAATCTAACTCATATTATTAGCCATGTTATGCTTATATGACCGAAAAAACGACAATTACTATACTTATTACACTCACTATTATCAATCTAACTCATATTATTACCAATATTACGCAGATATGATCGATAGCACTACATTTACTATACTTATTACTCTTATTATTATCAACCTAACTCATATTATTAACCATATTATGCTTATATGATCGACGGAACGACAATTACGATACTTATTACACTCACTATTATCATTCTAACTCATATTATTACCAATATTACGCAGATATGATCGATAGGACTACAATTACTATACTTATTACTCTTATTATTATCAACTTAACTCATATTATTAACCATATTATGCTAATATGATCGATAGAATGACAATTACTATACATATTACACTCACTATTATCAATCTAACTCATATTATTAACCATATTATGCAGATATGATCGATAGCACGACATTTACTATACTTACTACTCTTATTATTATCAATCTAACTCATATTATTAGCCATATTATGCTTAAATGATCGATAGAACGACAATTACTATACTTATTACTCTTATTATTATCAATCTAACTCATATTATTAGCCATATTATGCTTATATGAGCAATAAAACTACAATTGCTATACTTATTACACTCACTATTATCAATCTAACTCATAATATTAAACATATTATGCTAATATGATCGACTGAACGACAATTACTATACTTATTACACTCACTATTATCAATTAACTCATATTATTAGCCATATTATGCTTATATGATCGACAGAACGACAATTACTATACTTATTACACTCACTATTATCAATCTAACTCATATTATTAGCAATATTATGCTTATGTGATCGATAGAACGACAATTACTATACTTATTACTCTTATTATTATCGATGTAACTCATATTATTAGCCATATTATGCTTATGTGATCGATATAACGACAATTACTATACTTATTACTCTTATTGTTATGAATCTAACTCGTATTATTAACCATATTATGCAGATATGATCGATAGAACTACAATTACTATACTCATTATTCTTATTATTATCAATCTAACTCATACTATTAGCCATATTATGCTTATATGATCGATAGAACGAGAATTACTATACTCACTACTCTTAGTATTATCAATCTAACTCATATTATTAACCGTATTATGCAGATATGATCGATAGCACGACATTTACTATACTTACTACTCTTATTATTATCAATCTAACTCATATTATTAGCCATATTATGCTTATATGAGCAATAGAACTACAATTGCTATACTTATTACTCTCACTATTATCAATCTAACTCATATTATTAGACATATTATGCTTATATGAGCAATAGAACTACAATTACTATACTTATTACACTCACTATTATCAATCTAACTCGTATTTTTAGCCATATTATGCTTATATGATCGACAGAACGACAATTGCTATACTTATTACACACACTATTATCAATCTAACTCATTATTAGCCATATTATGCAAATTTGGTCGATAGAACGACAATCACTATACTTATTACTCTTATTATTATCAACCTAGCTCATATTATTAGCCATATTATGCTTTTATGATCGATAGAACGACAATTACTATAATTATTATTCTTATTTTTATCAACCTAACTCATATTATTAGCCATATTATGCTTACATGATCGATAGAACGACAATTACTATACTCACTACTCTTAGTATTATCAAACTAACTCATATTATTAGCTATATTATGCTTATATGATCGATAGAACGACAACTACTATACTCATTACTCTTATTATTATCAATCTAACTCATATTATTAGCCATATTATGCTTATATGATCGACAGAACGACAATTACTATACTTACTACACTTACTATTATCAATCTAACTCATATTATTAGCCATATTATGCTTATATCATCGATAGAACGACAATTACTATACTCACTACTTTTAGTATTATCAATCTAACTCATATTATTAGCCATATTGTGCTTATATGATCGATAGAACCACAATTGCTATACTTATTACTCTTATTATTATCAAGCTAACTCATATTATTAGCCACATTATGCTTAAATGATCGATAGAACGAGAATTACTATACTCATTACTCTTATTATTATCAATCTAACTCATATTATTAGCCATATTATGCCTATATGATCGATAGAACGACAATTACTATACTCACTACACTTATTATTATCAGTCTAACTCATATTATTAGCCATATTATGCTTATATGATCGACAGAACGACAATTACTATACTTATTACACTTACTATTATCAATCTAACTCATATTATTAGCCATATTATGCTTATATGATCGATAGAACGACAATTACTATACTTATTACTCTTATTATTATCAATCTAACTCACATTATTAGCCATATTATGCTTATATGATCGACAGAACGACAATTACGATACTTATTACACTCACTATTATCAATCTAACTCATATTATTAACCATATTATGCAAACATGATCGATAGCACGACATTTAGTAAACTTATTACTCTTATTATTATCAATCTAACTCATATTATTAGCCATATTATGCTTAAATGATCGATAGAACGACAATTACTATACTTATTACTCTTATTATTATGAATCTAACTCATATTATTAAACACATTATGCAGATATGATCGATAGCACGACATTTACTATACTTACTACTCTTATTATTATCAACCTAACTCATATTATTAGCCATATTAAGCTTAAATGATCGATAGAACGACAGTTACTATACTTATTACTCTTATTATTATCAATCTAACTCATATTATTAGCCATATTATGCTTATATGAGCAATAGAACTACAATTGCTATACTTATTACACCCACTATTATCAATCAATTTCATATTTTTAGCCATATTATGCTTATATGATCGATAGAACGAGAATTACTATACTCACTACTCTTAGTATTATCAATCTAACTCATATTATTAGCCATATTATGCTTATATGATCGATAGAACGACAATTACTATACTTATTACTCTTATTATTATCAATCTAACTCATATTATTAGCCATATTATGCTTATATGATCGATAGAACGAGAATTACTATACTTATTACTCTTATTATTATCAATCTAACTCATATTATTAGACATATTATGCCTATATGATCGATGGAACGACAATTACTATACTCACTACACTTATTATTATCAATCTAACTCATATTATTAGCCATATTAAGCTTAAATGATCGATAGAACGACAGTTACTATACTTATTACTCTTATTATTATGAATCTAACTCGTATTATTAACCATATCATGCAGATATGATCGATAGAACTACAATTACTATACTCATTACTCTTATTATTATCAATCTAACTCATATTATTAGCCATATTATGCTTATATGATCGATAGAACGAGAATTACTATACTCAGTACTCTTAGTATTATCAATCTAACTCATATTATTAGCCATATTATGCTTATATAATCGATAGAACGACAATTACTATACTTATTACTCTTATTATTATCAATCTAACTCATATTATTAGCCATGTTATGCTTATATGATCGAAAAAACGACAATTACTATACTTATTACACTCACTATTATCAATCTAACTCATATTATTACCAATATTACGCAGATATGATCGATAGCACTACATTTACTATACTTATTACTCTTATTATTATCAACCTAACTCATATTATTAACCATATTATGCTTATATGATCGACGGAACGACAATTACGATACTTATTACACTCACTATTATCATTCTAACTCATATTATTACCAATATTATGCTTATATGATCGATAGAACGACAATTACTATACTCATTACTCTTATTATTATCAATCTAACTCATATTATTAACCATATTATGCTTATATGATCGATAGAACGAGAACTACTGTACTCACTACTCTTAGTATTATCAATCTAACTCATATTATTAGCCATGTTATGCTTATATGATCGAAAAAACGACAATTACTATACTTATTACACTCACTATTATCAATCTAACTCATATTATTACCAATATTACGCAGATATGATCGATAGCACTACATTTACTATACTTATTACTCTTATTATTATCAACCTAACTCATATTATTAACCATATTATGCTTATATGATCGACGGAACGACAATTACGATACTTATTACACTCACTATTATCATTCTAACTCATATTATTACCAATATTACGCAGATATGATCGATAGGACTACATTTACTATACTTATTACTCTTATTATTATCAACCTAACTCATATTATTAACCATATTATGCTAATATGATCGATAGAATGACAATTACTATACTTATTACACTCACTATTATCATCCTAACTCATATTATTAACCATATTATGCAGATATGATCGATAGCACGACATTTACTATACTTACTACTCTTATTATTATCAATCTAACTCATATTATTAGCCATATTATGCTTAAATGATCGATAGAACGACAATTACTATACTTATTACTCTTATTGTTATCAATCTAACTCATATTATTAGCCATATTATGCTTATATGAGCAATAAAACTACAATTGCTATACTTATTACACTCACTATTATCAATCTAACTCATAATATTAAACATATTATGCTAATATGATCGACTGAACGACAATTACTATACTTATTACACTCACTATTATCAATTAACTCATATTATTAGCCATATTATGCTTATATGATCGACAGAACGACAATTACTATACTTATTACACTCACTATTATCAATTAACTCATATTATTAGCCATATTATGCTTATATGATCGACAGAACGACAATTACTATACTTATTACACTCACTATTATCAATCTAACTCATATTATTAGCCATATTATGCTTATGTGATCGATATAACGACAATTACTATACTTATTACTCTTATTATTATCAATCTAACTCATATTATTAACCCTATTATGCAGATATGATCGATAGAACGACAATTACTATACTTATTACACTCACTATTATCAATCTAACTCATAATATTAAACATATTATGCTAATATGATCGATAGAACGACAATTACTATACTTATTACACTCACTATTATCAATCTAACTCGTATTATTAGCCATATTATGCTTATGTGATCGACAGAACGACAATTACTATAGTTATTACACTCACTATTATCAATCTAACTCATATTATTAGCCATATTATGCTTATATGATCGATAGAACGACAATTACTATACTCATTACTCTTATTATTATCAATCTAACTCATATTATTAGCCATATTATGCTTATATGATCGACAGAACGACAATTACTATACTTATTACTGTTACTATTATCAATCTAACTCATATCATTAGCCATATTATGCTTATGTGATCGATAGAACGACAATTACTATACTTATTACTCTTATTATTATCAATCTAACTCATATTATTAGCCATATTATGCCTATGTGATCGATAGAACGACAATTACTATACGTATTACTCTTATTATTATCAATCTAACTCATATTATTAGCCATATTATGCTTATGTGATCGATAGAACGACAATTACTATACTTATTACTCTTATTATTATAAATCTAACTCATATTATTAGCCATATTATGCTTATACGATCGATAGAACGACAATTACTATACTTATTACTCTTATTATTATCAATCTAACTCATATTATTAGCCATATTATGCTTATATGATCGATAGAACGAGAACTACTGTACTCACTACTCTTAGTATTATCAATCTAACTCATATTATTAGCCATATTATGCGTATATGATCGATCGAACGACAATTACTATACTTATTACTCTTATTATTATCAATCTAACTCATATTATTAGCCATATTATGCAGATATGATCGATCGAACTACAATTACAATACTCATTACTCTTATTATTATCAATCTAACTCATATTATTAGCCATATTATGCTTATATGATCGAAAGAACGACAATTACTATACTTATTACACTCACTATTATCAATCTAACTCATATTATTACCAATATTACGCAGATACGATCGATAGCACGACATTTACTATACTTATTACTCTTATTATTATCAACCTAACTCATATTATTAACCATGTTATGCTTAAATGATCGATAGAACGACAATTACTATACTCATTCCTCTTATTATTATCAATCTAACACATATTATTAGCCATATTATGCTTTTATGATCGATAGAACGAGAATTACTATACTCACTACTCCTAGTATTATCAATCTAACTCATATTATTAGCCATATTATGCTTATATAATCGATAGAACGACAATTGCTATACTTATTACTCTTATTATTATCAATCTAACTCATATTATTAGCCATATTATGCTTATATGATCGATAGAACGAGAACTACTGTACTCACTACTCTTAGTATTATCAATCTAACTCATATTATTAGCCATGTTATGCTTATATGATCGAAAAAACGACAATTACTATACTTATTACACTCACTATTATCAATCTAACTCATATTATTACCAATATTACGCAGATATGATCGATAGCACTACATTTACTATACTTATTACTCTTATTATTATCAACCTAACTCATATTATTAACCATATTATGCTTATATGATCGACGGAACGGCAATTACGATACTTATTACACTCACTATTATCATTCTAACTCATATTATTACCAATATTACGCAGATATGATCGATAGGACTACATTTACTATACTTATTACTCTTATTATTATCAACCTAACTCATATTATTAACCATATTATGCTAATATGATCGATAGAATGACATCTACTATACTTATTACACTCACTATTATCATCCTAACTCATATTATTAACCATATTATGCAGATATGATCGATAGCACGACATTTACTATACTTACTACTCTTATTATTATCAATCTAACTCATATTATTAGCCATATTATGCTTAAATGATCGATAGAACGACAATTACTATACTTATTACTCTTATTGTTATCAATCTAACTCATATTATTAGCCATATTATGCTTATATGAGCAATAAAACTACAATTGCTATACTTATTACACTCACTATTATCAATCTAACTCATAATATTAAACATATTATGCTAATATGATCGACTGAACGACAATTACTATACTTATTACACTCACTATTATCAATTAACTCATATTATTAGCCATATTATGCTTATATGATCGACAGAACGACAATTACTCTACTTATTACACTCACTATTATCAATTAACTCATATTATTAGCCATATTATGCTTATATGATCGACAGAACGACAATTACTATACTTATTACACTCACTATTATCAATCTAACTCATATTATTAGCCATATTATGCTTATGTGATCGATATAACGACAATTACTATACTTATTACTCTTATTACTATCAATCTAACTCATATTATTAACCCTATTATGCAGATATGATCGATAGAACGACAATTACTATACTTATTACACTCACTATTATCAATCTAACTCATAATATTAAACATATTATGCTAATATGATCGATAGAACGACAATTACTATACTTATTACACTCACTATTATCAATCTAACTCATATTATTAGCCATATTATGCTTATGTGATCGACAGAACGACAATTACTATACTCATTACTCTTATTATTATCAATCTAACTCATATTATTAGCCATATTATGCTTATATGATCGACAGAACGACAATTACTATACTTATTACTGTTACTATTATCAATCTAACTCATATCATTAGCCATATTATGCTTATGTGATCGATAGAACGACAATTACTATACTTATTACTCTTATTATTATCAATCTAACTCATATTATTAGCCATATTATGCCTATGTGATCGATAGAACGACAATTACTATACGTATTACTCTTATTATTATCAATCTAACTCATATTATTAGCCATATTATGCTTATGTGATCGATAGAACGACAATTACTATACTTATTACTCTTATTATTATAAATCTAACTCATATTATTAGCCATATTATGCTTATACGATCGATAGAACGACAATTACTATACTTATTACTCTTATTATTATCAATCTAACTCATATTATTAGCCATATTATGCTTATATGATCGATAGAACGAGAACTACTGTACTCACTACTCTTAGTATTATCAATCTAACTCATATTATTAGCCATATTATGCGTATATGATCGATCGAACGACAATTACTATACTTATTACTCTTATTATTATCAATCTAACTCATATTATTAGCCATATTATGCAGATATGATCGATCGAACTACAATTACAATACTCATTACTCTTATTATTATCAATCTAACTCATATTATTAGCCATATTATGCTTATATGATCGAAAGAACGACAATTACTATACTTATTACACTCACTATTATCAATCTAACTCATATTATTACCAATATTACGCAGATACGATCGATAGCACGACATTTACTATACTTATTACTCTTATTATTATCAACCTAACTCATGTTATTAACCATATTATGCTAATATGATCGATAGAACGACAATTACTATACTTATTACACTCACTATTATCAATCTAACTCATATTATTAACCATATTATGCTTACATGATCGATAGAACGACAATTACTATACTCACTACTCTTAGTATTATCAAACTAACTCATATTATTAGCTATATTATGCTTATATGATCGATAGAACGACAACTACTATACTCATTACTCTTATTATTATCAATCTAACTCATATTATTAGCCATATTATGCTTATATGATCGACAGAACGACAATTACTATACTTACTACACTTACTATTATCAATCTAACTCATATTATTAGCCATATTATGCTTATATCATCGATAGAACGACAATTACTATACTCACTACTTTTAGTATTATCAATCTAACTCATATTATTAGCCATATTGTGCTTATATGATCGATAGAACCACAATTGCTATACTTATTACTCTTATTATTATCAAGCTAACTCATATTATTAGCCACATTATGCTTAAATGATCGATAGAACGAGAATTACTATACTCATTACTCTTATTATTATCAATCTAACTCATATTATTAGCCATATTATGCCTATATGATCGATAGAACGACAATTACTATACTCACTACACTTATTATTATCAGTCTAACTCATATTATTAGCCATATTATGCTTATATGATCGACAGAACGACAATTACTATACTTATTACACTTACTATTATCAATCTAACTCATATTATTAGCCATATTATGCTTATATGATCGATAGAACGACAATTACTATACTTATTACTCTTATTATTATCAATCTAACTCACATTATTAGCCATATTATGCTTATATGATCGACAGAACGACAATTACGATACTTATTACACTCACTATTATCAATCTAACTCATATTATTAACCATATTATGCAAACATGATCGATAGCACGACATTTAGTAAACTTATTACTCTTATTATTATCAATCTAACTCATATTATTAGCCATATTATGCTTAAATGATCGATAGAACGACAATTACTATACTTATTACTCTTATTATTATGAATCTAACTCATATTATTAAACACATTATGCAGATATGATCGATAGCACGACATTTACTATACTTACTACTCTTATTATTATCAACCTAACTCATATTATTAGCCATATTAAGCTTAAATGATCGATAGAACGACAGTTACTATACTTATTACTCTTATTATTATCAATCTAACTCATATTATTAGCCATATTATGCTTATATGAGCAATAGAACTACAATTGCTATACTTATTACACCCACTATTATCAATCAATTTCATATTTTTAGCCATATTATGCTTATATGATCGATAGAACGAGAATTACTATACTCACTACTCTTAGTATTATCAATCTAACTCATATTATTAGCCATATTATGCTTATATGATCGATAGAACGACAATTACTATACTTATTACTCTTATTATTATCAATCTAACTCATATTATTAGCCATATTATGCTTATATGATCGATAGAACGAGAATTACTATACTTATTACTCTTATTATTATCAATCTAACTCATATTATTAGACATATTATGCCTATATGATCGATGGAACGACAATTACTATACTCACTACACTTATTATTATCAATCTAACTCATATTATTAGCCATATTAAGCTTAAATGATCGATAGAACGACAGTTACTATACTTATTACTCTTATTATTATGAATCTAACTCGTATTATTAACCATATCATGCAGATATGATCGATAGAACTACAATTACTATACTCATTACTCTTATTATTATCAATCTAACTCATATTATTAGCCATATTATGCTTATATGATCGATAGAACGAGAATTACTATACTCAGTACTCTTAGTATTATCAATCTAACTCATATTATTAGCCATATTATGCTTATATAATCGATAGAACGACAATTACTATACTTATTACTCTTATTATTATCAATCTAACTCATATTATTAGCCATGTTATGCTTATATGATCGAAAAAACGACAATTACTATACTTATTACACTCACTATTATCAATCTAACTCATATTATTACCAATATTACGCAGATATGATCGATAGCACTACATTTACTATACTTATTACTCTTATTATTATCAACCTAACTCATATTATTAACCATATTATGCTTATATGATCGACGGAACGACAATTACGATACTTATTACACTCACTATTATCATTCTAACCTCATATTATTACCAATATTATGCTTATATGATCGATAGAACGACAATTACTATACTCATTACTCTTACTTTTATGAATCTAACTCATATTATTAACACTATTATGCAGATATGATCGATAGAACGTCAATTACTATACTCATTACTCTTATTATTATCAATCTAACTCGTATTATTAGCCCATATTATGCTTATATGATCGACAGAACGACAATTACTATACGTATTACTCTTATTATTATCAATCTAACTCATATTATTACCAATATTGCGCAGATATGATCGATAGCACGACATTTACTATACTTACTACTCTTATTATTATCAATCTAACTCATATTATTAGCCATATTATGCTTATGTGATCGACAGAACGACAATTACTATAGTTACTACACTCACTATTATCAATCTAACTCATATTATTAGCCATATTATGCTTTTATGATCGATAGAACGACAATTACTATACGTATTACTCTTATTATTATCAATCTAACTCATATTATTAGCCATATTATGCTTATGTGATCGATAGAACGACAATTACTATACTTATTACTCTTATTATTATCAATCTAACTCATATTATTAACCATATTATGCTTATATGATCGATAGAACGAGAACTACTGTACTCACTACTCTTAGTATTATCAATCTAACTCATATTATTAGCCATGTTATGCTTATATGATCGAAAAAACGACAATTACTATACTTATTACACTCACTATTATCAATCTAACTCATATTATTACCAATATTACGCAGATATGATCGATAGCACTACATTTACTATACTTATTACTCTTATTATTATCAACCTAACTCATATTATTAACCATATTATGCTTATATGATCGACGGAACGACAATTACGATACTTATTACACTCACTATTATCATTCTAACTCATATTATTACCAATATTACGCAGATATGATCGATAGGACTACATTTACTATACTTATTACTCTTATTATTATCAACCTAACTCATATTATTAACCATATTATGCTAATATGATCGATAGAATGACAATTACTATACTTATTACACTCACTATTATCATCCTAACTCATATTATTAACCATATTATGCAGATATGATCGATAGCACGACATTTACTATACTTACTACTCTTATTATTATCAATCTAACTCATATTATTAGCCATATTATGCTTAAATGATCGATAGAACGACAATTACTATACTTATTACTCTTATTGTTATCAATCTAACTCATATTATTAGCCATATTATGCTTATATGAGCAATAAAACTACAATTGCTATACTTATTACACTCACTATTATCAATCTAACTCATATATTAAACATATTATGCTAATATGATCGAACTGAACGACAATTACTATACTTATTACACTCACTATTATCAATTAACTCATATTATTAGCCATATTATGCTTATATGATCGACAGAACGACAATTACTATACTTATTACACTCACTATTATCAATTAACTCATATTATTAGCCATATTATGCTTATATGATCGACAGAACGACAATTACTATACTTATTACACTCACTATTATCAATCTAACTCATATTATTAGCCATATTATGCTTATGTGATCGATATAACGACAATTACTATACTTATTACTCTTATTATTATCAATCTAACTCATATTATTAACCCTATTATGCAGATATGATCGATAGAACGACAATTACTATACTTATTACACTCACTATTATCAATCTAACTCATAATATTAAACATATTATGCTAATATGATCGATAGAACGACAATTACTATACTTTATTACACTCACTATTATCAATCTAACTCGTATTATTAGCCATATTATGCTTATGTGATCGACAGAACGACAATTACTATAGTTATTACACTCACTATTATCAATCTAACTCATATTATTAGCCATATTATGCTTATATGATCGATAGAACGACAATTACTATACTCATTACTCTTATTATTATCAATCTAACTCATATTATTAGCCATATTATGCTTATATGATCGACAGAACGACAATTACTATACTTATTACTGTTACTATTATCAATCTAACTCATATCATTAGCCATATTATGCTTATGTGATCGATAGAACGACAATTACTATACTTATTACTCTTATTATTATCAATCTAACTCATATTATTAGCCATATTATGCCTATGTGATCGATAGAACGACAATTACTATACGTATTACTCTTATTATTATCAATCTAACTCATATTATTAGCCATATTATGCTTATGTGATCGATAGAACGACAATTACTATACTTATTACTCTTATTATTATAAATCTAACTCATATTATTAGCCATATTATGCTTATACGATCGATAGAACGACAATTACTATACTTATTACTCTTATTATTATCAATCTAACTCATATTATTAGCCATATTATGCTTATATGATCGATAGAACGAGAACTACTGTACTCACTACTCTTAGTATTATCAATCTAACTCATATTATTAGCCATATTATGCGTATATGATCGATCGAACGACAATTACTATACTTATTACTCTTATTATTATCAATCTAACTCATATTATTAGCCATATTATGCAGATATGATCGATCGAACTACAATTACAATACTCATTACTCTTATTATTATCAATCTAACTCATATTATTAGCCATATTATGCTTATATGATCGAAAGAACGACAATTACTATACTTATTACACTCACTATTATCAATCTAACTCATATTATTACCAATATTACGCAGATACGATCGATAGCACGACATTTACTATACTTATTACTCTTATTATTATCAACCTAACTCATATTATTAACCATGTTATGCTTAAATGATCGATAGAACGACAATTACTATACTCATTCCTCTTATTATTATCAATCTAACACATATTATTAGCCATATTATGCTTTTATGATCGATAGAACGAGAATTACTATACTCACTACTCCTAGTATTATCAATCTAACTCATATTATTAGCCATATTATGCTTATATAATCGATAGAACGACAATTGCTATACTTATTACTCTTATTATTATCAATCTAACTCATATTATTAGCCATATTATGCTTATATGATCGATAGAACGAGAACTACTGTACTCACTACTCTTAGTATTATCAATCTAACTCATATTATTAGCCATGTTATGCTTATATGATCGAAAAAACGACAATTACTATACTTATTACACTCACTATTATCAATCTAACTCATATTATTACCAATATTACGCAGATATGATCGATAGCACTACATTTACTATACTTATTACTCTTATTATTATCAACCTAACTCATATTATTAACCATATTATGCTTATATGATCGACGGAACGGCAATTACGATACTTATTACACTCACTATTATCATTCTAACTCATATTATTACCAATATTACGCAGATATGATCGATAGGACTACATTTACTATACTTATTACTCTTATTATTATCAACCTAACTCATATTATTAACCATATTATGCTAATATGATCGATAGAATGACAATTACTATACTTATTACACTCACTATTATCATCCTAACTCATATTATTAACCATATTATGCAGATATGATCGATAGCACGACATTTACTATACTTACTACTCTTATTATTATCAATCTAACTCATATTATTAGCCATATTATGCTTAAATGATCGATAGAACGACAATTACTATACTTATTACTCTTATTGTTATCAATCTAACTCATATTATTAGCCATATTATGCTTATATGAGGCAATAAAACTACAATTGCTATACTTATTACACTCACTATTATCAATCTAACTCATAATATTAAACATATTATGCTAATATGATCGAGCTGAACGACAATTACTATACTTATTACACTCACTATTATCAATTAACTCATATTATTAGCCATATTATGCTTATATGATCGACAGAACGACAATTACTCTACTTATTACACTCACTATTATCAATTAACTCATATTATTAGCCATATTATGCTTATATGATCGACAGAACGACAATTACTATACTTATTACACTCACTATTATCAATCTAACTCATATTATTAGCCATATTATGCTTATGTGATCGATATAACGACAATTACTATACTTATTACTCTTATTACTATCAATCTAACTCATATTATTAACCCTATTATGCAGATATGATCGATAGAACGACAATTACTATACTTATTACACTCACTATTATCAATCTAACTCATAATATTAAACATATTATGCTAATATGATGATCGATAGAACGACAATTACTATACTTATTACACTCACTATTATCAATCTAACTCATATTATTAGCCATATTATGCTTATGTGATCGACAGAACGACAATTACTATACTCATTACTCTTATTATTATCAATCTAACTCATATTATTAGCCATATTATGCTTATATGATCGACAGAACGACAATTACTATACTTATTACTGTTACTATTATCAATCTAACTCATATCATTAGCCATATTATGCTTATGTGATCGATAGAACGACAATTACTATACTTATTACTCTTATTATTATCAATCTAACTCATATTATTAGCCATATTATGCCTATGTGATCGATAGAACGACAATTACTATACGTATTACTCTTATTATTATCAATCTAACTCATATTATTAGCCATATTATGCTTATGTGATCGATAGAACGACAATTACTATACTTATTACTCTTATTATTATAAATCTAACTCATATTATTAGCCATATTATGCTTATACGATCGATAGAACGACAATTACTATACTTATTACTCTTATTATTATCAATCTAACTCATATTATTAGCCATATTATGCTTATATGATCGATAGAACGAGAACTACTGTACTCACTACTCTTAGTATTATCAATCTAACTCATATTATTAGCCATATTATGCGTATATGATCGATCGAACGACAATTACTATACTTATTACTCTTATTATTATCAATCTAACTCATATTATTAGCCATATTATGCAAGATATGATCGATCGAACTACAATTACAATACTCATTACTCTTATTATTATCAATCTAACTCATATTATTAGCCATATTATGCTTATATGATCGAAAGAACGACATTTACTATACTTATTACACTCACTATTATCAATCTAACTCATATTATTACCAATATTACGCAGATACGATCGATAGCACGACATTTACTATACTTATTACTCTTATTATTATCAACCTAACTCATGTTATTAACCATATTATGCTAATATGATCGATAGAACGACAATTACTATACTTATTACACTCACTATTATCAATCTAACTCATATTATTAACCATATTATGCAGATATGATCGATAGCACGACATTTACTATACTTACTACACTTATTATTATCAATCTAACTCATATTATTAACCATATTATGCAGATATGATCGATAGCACGACATTTACTATACTCACTACTCTTATTATTATCAATATAACTCATATTATTAGCCATATTATGCTTAAATGATCGATAGAACGACAATTACTATACTTATTACTCTTATTATTATGAATCTAACTCATATTATTAACCATATTATGCAGTTATGATCGATAGAAACTACAATTACTATACTCATTACTCTTATTATTATCAATCTAACTCATATTATTAGCCATGTTATGCTTATATGATAGAAAAAACGACAATTACTATACTTATTACACTCACTATTATCAATCTAACTCATATTATTACAATATTACGCAGATATGATCGATCGCACTACATTTACTATACTTATTATTCTTATTATTATCAACCTAACTCATATTATTAACCATATTATGCTTATATGATCGACGGAACGACAATTACGATACTTATTACACTCACTATTATCATTCTAACTCATATTATTACCAATATTATGCTTATATGATCGATAGAACGACAATTACTATACTCATTACTCTTACTTTTATGAATCTAACTCATATTATTAACACTATTATGCAGATATGATCGATAGAACGACAATTACTATACTTATTACACTCACTATTATCAATCTAACTCATAATATTAAACATATTATGCTAATATGATCGATAGAACGACAATTACTATACTTGTTACACTCATTATTATCAATCTAACTCATATTATTAGCCATATTATGCTTATATGATCGATAGAACGACAATTACTATACTCATTACTCTTATTATTATCAATCTAACTCGTATTATTAGCCATATTATGCTTATATGATCGACAGAACGACAATTACTATACGTATTACTCTTATTATTATCAATCTAACTCATATTATTACCAATATTGCGCAGATATGATCGATAGCACGACATTTACTATACTTACTACTCTTATTATTATCAATCTAACTCATATTATTAGCCATATTATGCTTATGTGATCGACAGAACGACAATTACTGTAGTTATTACACTCACTAATATCAATCTAATTCATATTATTAGCCATATTATGCTTATATGATCGATAGAACGACAATTACTATACGTATTACTCTTATTATTATCAGATCTACCTCATATTATTAGCCATATTATGCTTATGTGATCGATAGAACGACAATTACTATACTTATTACTCTTATTATAATAAATCTAACTCATATTATTAGCCATATTATGCTTATACGATCGATAGAACGACAATTACTATACTTATTACTCTTATTATTATCAATCTAACTCATATTATTAACCATATTATGCTTATATGATCGATAGAACGAGAACTACTGTACTCACTACTCTTAGTATTATCAATCTAACTCATATTATTAGCCATGTTATGCTTATATGACCGAAAAAACGACAATTACTATACTTATTACACTCACTATTATCAATCTAACTCATATTATTACCAATATTACGCAGATATGATCGATAGCACTACATTTACTATACTTATTACTCTTATTATTATCAACCTAACTCATATTATTAACCATATTATGCTTATATGATCGACGGAACGACAATTACGATACTTATTACACTCACTATTATCATTCTAACTCATATTATTACCAATATTACGCAGATATGATCGATAGGACTACAATTACTATACTTATTACTCTTATTATTATCAACTTAACTCATATTATTAACCATATTATGCTAATATGATCGATAGAATGACAATTACTATACATATTACACTCACTATTATCAATCTAACTCATATTATTAACCATATTATGCAGATATGATCGATAGCACGACATTTACTATACTTACTACTCTTATTATTATCAATCTAACTCATATTATTAGCCATATTATGCTTAAATGATCGATAGAACGACAATTACTATACTTATTACTCTTATTATTATCAATCTAACTCATATTATTAGCCATATTATGCTTATATGAGCAATAAAACTACAATTGCTATACTTATTACACTCACTATTATCAATCTAACTCATAATATTAAACATATTATGCTAATATGATCGACTGAACGACAATTACTATACTTATTACACTCACTATTATCAATTAACTCATATTATTAGCCATATTATGCTTATATGATCGACAGAACGACAATTACTATACTTATTACACTCACTATTATCAATCTAACTCATATTATTAGCCATATTATGCTTATGTGATCGATAGAACGACAATTACTATACTTATTACTCTTATTATTATCGATGTAACTCATATTATTAGCCATATTATGCTTATGTGATCGATATAACGACAATTACTATACTTATTACTCTTATTATTATGAATCTAACTCGTATTATTAACCATATTATGCAGATATGATCGATAGAACTACAATTACTATACTCATTATTCTTATTATTATCAATCTAACTCATACTATTAGCCATATTATGCTTATATGATCGATAGAACGAGAATTACTATACTCACTACTCTTAGTATTATCAATCTAACTCATATTATTAACCGTATTATGCAGATATGATCGATAGCACGACATTTACTATACTTACTACTCTTATTATTATCAATCTAACTCATATTATTAGCCATATTATGCTTATATGAGCAATAGAACTACAATTGCTATACTTATTACTCTCACTATTATCAATCTAACTCATATTATTAGACATATTATGCTTATATGAGCAATAGAACTACAATTACTATACTTATTACACACACTATTATCAATCTAACTCATTATTAGCCATATTATGCAAATTTGGTCGATAGAACGACAATCACTATACTTATTACTCTTATTATTATCAACCTAGCTCATATTATTAGCCATATTATGCTTTTATGATCGATAGAACGACAATTACTATAATTATTATTCTTATTTTTATCAACCTAACTCATATTATTAGCCATATTATGCTTAAATGATCGATAGAACGACAATTACTATACTTATTACTCTTATTATTATGAATCTAACTCGTATTATTAACCATATTATGCAGATATGATCGATAGAACTACAATTACTATACTCATTACTCTTATTATTATCAATCTAACTCATATTATTAGCCATATTATGCTAATATGATCGATAGAACGAGAATTACTATACTCAGTACTCTTAGTATTATCAATCTAACTCATATTATTAGCCATATTATGCTTATATAATCGATAGAACGACAATTACTATACTTATTACTCTTATTATTATCAATCTAACTCATATTATTACCAATATTGCGCAGATATGATCGATAGCACGACATTTACTATACTTACTACTCTTATTATTATCAATCTAACTCATATTATTAGCCATATTATGCTTAAATGATCGATAGAACGACAATTACTATAATTATTATTCTTATTTTTATCAACCTAACTCATATTATTAGCCATATTATGCTTAAATGATCGATAGAACGACAATTACTATACTTATTACTCTTATTATTATGAATCTAACTCGTATTATTAACCATATTATGCGTATATGATCGATAGAACGACAATTACTATACTTATTACTCTTATTATTATCAACCTAGCTCATATTATTAGCCATATTATGCTTATATGATCGACAGAACGAGAATTACTATACTTATTACTCTTATTATTATCAAGCTAACTCATATTATTAGCCACATTATGCTTAAATGATCGATAGAACGAGAATTACTATACTCTTTACTCTTATTATTATCAATCTAACTCATATTATTAGCCATATTATGCCTATATGATCGATAGAACGACAATTACCATACTCATTACACTTATTATTATCAGTCTAACTCATATTATTAGCCATATTATGCTTATATGATCGACAGAACGACAATTACTATACTTATTACACTTACTATTATCAATCTAACTCATATTATTAGCCATATTATGCTTATATGATCGATAGAACGACAATTACTATACTTATTACTCTTATTATTATGAATCTAACTCATATTATTAACCACATTATGCAGATATGATCGATAGAACTACAAATACTATACTCATTACTCTTATTATTATCAATCTAACTCATATTATTAGCCTTATTATGCTTATATGATCGAAAGAACGACAATTACTATACTCACTACTCTTATTATTATCAATCTAACTCATATTATCAGCCATATTATGCTTATATGATCGACAGAACGACAATTACTATACTTGTTACACTCACTGTTATCAATCTAACTCATATTATTAACCATATTATGCAGATATGATCGATAGCACGACATTTACTATACTTACTACTCTTATTATTATCAACCTAACTCATATTATTAGCCATATTAAGCTTAAATGATCGATAGAACGACAATTACTATACTTATTACTCTTATTATTATCAATCTAACTCATATTATTAGCCATATTATGCTTATATGAGCAATAGAACTACAATTGCTATACTTATTACACTCACTATTATCAATCTAACTCATATTTTTAGCCATATTATGCTTATAGGATCGATAGAACGAGAATTACTATACTCACTACGTTTAGTATTATCAATCTAACTCATATTATTAGCCATATTATGCTTATGTGATCGATATAACGACAATTACTATACTTATTACTCTTATTATTATCAATCTAACTCATATTATTAACCCTATTATGCAGATATGATCGATAGAACGACAATTACTATACTTATTACACTCACTATTATCAATCTAACTCATAATATTAAACATATTATGCTAATATGATCGATAGAACGACAATTACTATACTTATTACACTCACTATTATCAATCTAACTCATATTATTAGCCATATTATGCTTATGTGATCGACAGAACGACAATTACTATAGTTATTACACTCACTATTATCAATCTAACTCATATTATTAGCCATATTATGCTTATATGATCGATAGAACGACAATTACTATACTCATTACTCTTATTATTATCAATCTAACTCATATTATTAGCCACATTATGCTTATATGATCGACAGAACGACAATTACTATACTTATTACTGTTACTATTATCAATCTAACTCATATCATTAGCCATATTATGCTTATGTGATCGATAGAACGACAATTACTATACTTATTACTCTTATTATTATCAATCTAACTCATATTATTAGCCATATTATGCCTATGTGATCGATAGAACGACAATTACTATACGTATTACTCTTATTATTATCAATCTAACTCATATTATTAGCCATATTATGCAGATATTATCGATCGAACTACAATTACAATACTCATTACTCTTATTATTATCAATCTAACTCATATTATTAGCCATATTATGCTAATATGATCGATAGAACGACAATTACTATACTTATGACACTCACTATTATCAATCTAACTCACATTATTAGCCATATTATGCTTATATGATCGACAGAACGACAATTACGATACTTATTACACTCACTATTATCAATCTAACTCATATTATTACCAATATTACGCAGATACGATCGATAGCACGACATTTACTATACTTATTACTCTTATTATTATCAACCTAACTCATGTTATTAACCATATTATGCTAATATGATCGATAGAACGACAATTACTATACTTATTACACTCACTATTATCAATCTAACTCATATTATTACCAATATTACGCAGATACGATCGATAGCACGACATTTACTATACTTATTACTCTTATTATTATCAACCTAACTCATGTTATTAACCATATTATGCTAATATGATCGATAGAACGACAATTACTATACTTATTACACTCACTATTATCAATCTAACTCATATTATTAACCATATTATGCAGATATGATCGATAGCACGACATTTACTATACTTACTACACTTATTATTATCAATCTAACTCATATTATTAACCATATTATGCAGACATGATCGATAGCACGACATTTACTAAACTTACTACTCTTATTATTATCAATCTAACTCATATTATTACCAATATTACGCAGATATGATCGATAGCACGACATTTACTATACTTATTACTCTTATTATTTTCAACCTAACTCATGTTATTAGCCATATTATGCTTAAATGATCGATAGAACGACAATTACTATACGTATTACTCTTATTATTATCAATCTAACTCATATTATTAGCCATATTATGCTTATGTGATCGATAGAACGACAATTACTATACTTATTACTCTTATTATTATAAATCTAACTCATATTATTAGCCATATTATGCTTATACGATCGATAGAACGACAATTACTATACTTATTACTCTTATTATTATCAATCTAACTCATATTATTAGCCATATTATGCTTATATGATCGATAGAACGAGAACTACTGTACTCACTACTCTTAGTATTATCAATCTAACTCATATTATTAGCCATATTATGCGTATATGATCGATCGAACGACAATTACTATACTTATTACTCTTATTATTATCAATCTAACTCATATTATTAGCCATATAATGCAGATATGATCGATCGAACTACAATTACAATACTCATTACTCTTATTATTATCAATCTAACTCATATTATTAGCCATATTATGCTTATATGATCGAAAGAACGACAATTACTATACTTATTACACTCACTATTATCAATCTAACTCATATTATTACCAATATTACGCAGATACGATCGATAGCACGACATTTACTATACTTATTACTCTTATTATTATCAACCTAACTCATGTTATTAACCATATTATGCTAATATGATCGATAGAACGACAATTACTATACTTATTACACTCACTATTATCAATCTAACTCATATTATTAACCATATTATGCAGATATGATCGATAGCACGACATTTACTATACTTACTACACTTATTATTATCAATCTAACTCATATTATTAACCATATTATGCAGATATGATCGATAGCACGACATTTACTATACTCACTACTCTTATTATTATCAATATAACTCATATTATTAGCCATATTATGCTTAAATGATCGATAGAACGACAATTACTATACTTATTACTCTTATTATTATGAATCTAACTCATATTATTAACCATATTATGCAGTTATGATCGATAGAACTACAATTACTATACTCATTACTCTTATTATTATCAATCTAACTCATATTATTAGCCATGTTATGCTTATATGATAGAAAAAACGACAATTACTATACTTATTACACTCACTATTATCAATCTAACTCATATTATTACCAATATTACGCAGATATGATCGATCGCACTACATTTACTATACTTATTATTCTTATTATTATCAACCTAACTCATATTATTAACCATATTATGCTTATATGATCGACGGAACGACAATTACGATACTTATTACACTCACTATTATCATTCTAACTCATATTATTACCAATATTATGCTTATATGATCGATAGAACGACAATTACTATACTCATTACTCTTACTTTTATGAATCTAACTCATATTATTAACACTATTATGCAGATATGATCGATAGAACGACAATTACTATACTTATTACACTCACTATTATCAATCTAACTCATAATATTAAACATATTATGCTAATATGATCGATAGAACGACAATTACTATACTTGTTACACTCATTATTATCAATCTAACTCATATTATTAGCCATATTATGCTTATATGATCGATAGAACGACAATTACTATACTCATTACTCTTATTATTATCAATCTAACTCGTATTATTAGCCATATTATGCTTATATGATCGACAGAACGACAATTACTATACGTATTACTCTTATTATTATCAATCTAACTCATATTATTACCAATATTGCGCAGATATGATCGATAGCACGACATTTACTATACTTACTACTCTTATTATTATCAATCTAACTCATATTATTAGCCATATTATGCTTATGTGATCGACAGAACGACAATTACTGTAGTTATTACACTCACTATTATCAATCTAATTCATATTATTAGCCATATTATGCTTATATGATCGATAGAACGACAATTACTATACGTATTACTCTTATTATTATCAATCTACCTCATATTATTAGCCATATTATGCTTATGTGATCGATAGAACGACAATTACTATACTTATTACTCTTATTATAATAAATCTAACTCATATTATTAGCCATATTATGCTTATACGATCGATAGAACGACAATTACTATACTTATTACTCTTATTATTATCAATCTAACTCATATTATTAACCATATTATGCTTATATGATCGATAGAACGAGAACTACTGTACTCACTACTCTTAGTATTATCAATCTAACTCATATTATTAGCCATGTTATGCTTATATGACCGAAAAAACGACAATTACTATACTTATTACACTCACTATTATCAATCTAACTCATATTATTACCAATATTACGCAGATATGATCGATAGCACTACATTTACTATACTTATTACTCTTATTATTATCAACCTAACTCATATTATTAACCATATTATGCTTATATGATCGACGGAACGACAATTACGATACTTATTACACTCACTATTATCATTCTAACTCATATTATTACCAATATTACGCAGATATGATCGATAGGACTACAATTACTATACTTATTACTCTTATTATTATCAACTTAACTCATATTATTAACCATATTATGCTAATATGATCGATAGAATGACAATTACTATACATATTACACTCACTATTATCAATCTAACTCATATTATTAACCATATTATGCAGATATGATCGATAGCACGACATTTACTATACTTACTACTCTTATTATTATCAATCTAACTCATATTATTAGCCATATTATGCTTAAATGATCGATAGAACGACAATTACTATACTTATTACTCTTATTATTATCAATCTAACTCATATTATTAGCCATATTATGCTTATATGAGCAATAAAACTACAATTGCTATACTTATTACACTCACTATTATCAATCTAACTCATAATATTAGCCATATTATGCTTATATGATCGACAGAACGACAATTACTATACTTATTACACTCACTATTATCAATCTAACTCATACTATTAGCCATATTATGCTTATATGATCGATAGAACGAGAATTACTATACTCACTACTCTTAGTATTATCAATCTAACTCATATTATTAACCGTATTATGCAGATATGATCGATAGCACGACATTTACTATACTTACTACTCTTATTATTATCAATCTAACTCATATTATTAGCCATATTATGCTTATATGAGCAATAGAACTACAATTGCTATACTTATTACTCTCACTATTATCAATCTAACTCATATTATTAGACATATTATGCTTATATGAGCAATAGAACTACAATTACTATACTTATTACACTCACTATTATCAATCTAACTCGTATTTTTAGCCATATTATGCTTATATGATCGACAGAACGACAATTGCTATACTTATTACACACACTATTATCAATCTAACTCATTATTAGCCATATTATGCAAATTTGGTCGATAGAACGACAATCACTATACTTATTACTCTTATTATTATCAACCTAGCTCATATTATTAGCCATATTATGCTTTTATGATCGATAGAACGACAATTACTATAATTATTATTCTTATTTTTATCAACCTAACTCATATTATTAGCCATATTATGCTTAAATGATCGATAGAACGACAATTACTATACTTATTACTCTTATTATTATGAATCTAACTCGTATTATTAACCATATTATGCAGATATGATCGATAGAACTACAATTACTATACTCATTATTCTTATTATTATCATTCTAACTCATATTATTAGCCATATTATGCTTATATGATCGATAGAACGAGAATTACTATACTCACTACTCTTAGTATTATCAATCTAACTCATCTTATTATCCATATTATGCAGATATGATCGATAGGACGACAATTACTATACTTATTACTTTTATTATTATCGATCTAACTCATATTATTAGCCATATTATGCTTATATGATCGATAGAACTACAATTACTATAATTACTACTCTTATTATTATCAATCTAACTCATATTATTAGCCATATTATGCTTATATGATCGATAGAACGACAATTACTATACTCATTACTCTTATTATTATCAATCTAACTCATATTATTAGCCATATTATGCCTATATGATCGATAGAACGAGAATTACTATACTCACTACTCTTAGTATTATCAATCTAACTCATATTATTAGCCATATTATGCTTATATGATCGATAGAACGACAATTACTATACTTATTACTCTTATTATTATCAATCTAACTCATATTATTAGCCATATTATGCTTATATGATCGATAGAACGACAATTACTATACTCACTACTCTTAGTATTATCAAACTAACTCATATTATTAGCTATATTATGCTTATATGATCGATAGAACGACAATTACTATACTCATTACTCTTATTATTATCAATCTAACTCATATTATTAGCCATATTATGCTTATATGATCGACAGAACGACAATTACTATACTTATTACACTTACTATTATCAATCTAACTCATATTATTAGCCATATTATGCTTATATCATCGATAGAACGACAATTACTATACTCACTACTTTTAGTATTATCAATCTAACTCATATTATTAGCCATATTGTGCTTATATGATCGATAGAACCACAATTGCTATACTTATTACTCTTATTATTATCAAGCTAACTCATATTATTAGCCACATTATGCTTAAATGATCGATAGAACGAGAATTACTATACTCATTACTCTTATTATTATCAATCTAACTCATATTATTAGCCATATTATGCCTATATGATCGATAGAACGACAATTACTATACTCACTACACTTATTATTATCAGTCTAACTCATATTATTAGCCATATTATGCTTATATGATCGACAGAACGACAATTACTATACTTATTACACTTACTATTATCAATCTAACTCATATTATTAGCCATATTATGCTTATATGATCGATAGAACGACAATTACTATACTTATTACTCTTATTATTATCAATCTAACTCACATTATTAGCCATATTATGCTTATATGATCGACAGAACGACAATTACTATACTTATTACACTTACTATTATCAATCTAACTCATATTATTAGCCATATTATGCTTATATGATCGATAGAACGACAATTACTATACGTATTACTCTTATTATTATCAATCTAACTCATATTATTAGCCATATTATGCAGATATTATCGATCGAACTACAATTACAATACTCATTACTCTTATTATTATCAATCTAACTCATATTATTAGCCATATTATGCTTATATGATCGAAAGAACGACAATTACTATACTTATTACACTCACTATTATCAATCTAACTCATATTATTACCAATATTACGCAGATACGATCGACAGCACGACATTTACTATACTTATTACTCTTATTATTATCAACCTAACTCATATTATTAACCATGTTATGCATAAATGATCGATAGAACGACAATTACTATACTCATTCCTCTTATTATTATCAATCTAACTCATATTATTAGCCATATTATGCTTATATGATCGATAGAACGAGAACTACTGTACTCACTACTCTTAGTATTATCAATCTAACTCATATTATTAGCCATATTATGCGTATATGATCGATCGAACGACAATTACTACACTTATTACTCTTATTATTATCAATCTAACTCATATTATTAGCCATATTATGCAGATATGATCGATCGAACTACAATTACAATACTCATTACTCTTATTGTTATCAATCTAACTCATATTATTAGCCATATTATGCTTATATGATCGAAAGAACGACAATTACTATACTTATTACACTCACTATTATCAATCTAACTCATATTATTAACCATATTATGCAGACATGATCGATAGCACGACATTTACTAAACTTACTACTCTTATTATTATCAATCTAACTCATATTATTACCAATATTACGCAGATATGATCGATAGCACGACATTTACTATACTTATTACTCTTATTATTTTCAACCTAACTCATGTTATTAGCCATATTATGCTTAAATGATCGATAGAACGACAATTACTATACTTATTACTCTTATTATTATGAATCTAACTCATATTATTAACCACATTATGCAGATATGATCGATAGAACTACAAATACTATACTCATTACTCTTATTATTATCAATCTAACTCATATTATTAGCCTTATTATGCTTATATGATCGAAAGAACGACAATTACTATACTCACTACTCTTATTATTATCAATCTAACTCATATTATCAGCCATATTATGCTTATATGATCGACAGAACGACAATTACTATACTTGTTACACTCACTGTTATCAATCTAACTCATATTATTAACCATATTATGCAGATATGATCGATAGCACGACATTTACTATACTTACTACTCTTATTATTATCAACCTAACTCATATTATTAGCCATATTAAGCTTAAATGATCGATAGAACGACAATTACTATACTTATTACTCTTATTATTATCAATCTAACTCATATTATTAGCCATATTATGCTTATATGAGCAATAGAACTACAATTGCTATACTTATTACACTCACTATTATCAATCTAACTCATATTTTTAGCCATATTATGCTTATAGGATCGATAGAACGAGAATTATTATACTCACTACGTTTAGTATTATCAATCTAACTCATATTATTAGCCATATTATGCTTATGTGATCGATATAACGACAATTACTATACTTATTACTCTTATTATTATCAATCTAACTCATATTATTAACCCTATTATGCAGATATGATCGATAGAACGACAATTACTATACTTATTACACTCACTATTATCAATCTAACTCATAATATTAAACATATTATGCTAATATGATCGATAGAACGACAATTACTATACTTATTACACTCACTATTATCAATCTAACTCATATTATTAGCCATATTATGCTTATGTGATCGACAGAACGACAATTACTATAGTTATTACACTCACTATTATCAATCTAACTCATATTATTAGCCATATTATGCTTATATGATCGATAGAACGACAATTACTATACTCATTACTCTTATTATTATCAATCTAACTCATATTATTAGCCACATTATGCTTATATGATCGACAGAACGACAATTACTATACTTATTACTGTTACTATTATCAATCTAACTCATATCATTAGCCATATTATGCTTATGTGATCGATAGAACGACAATTACTATACTTATTACTCTTATTATTATCAATCTAACTCATATTATTAGCCATATTATGCCTATGTGATCGATAGAACGACAATTACTATACGTATTACTCTTATTATTATCAATCTAACTCATATTATTAGCCATATTATGCAGATATTATCGATCGAACTACAATTACAATACTCATTACTCTTATTATTATCAATCTAACTCATATTATTAGCCATATTATGCTTATATGATCGAAAGAACGACAATTACTATACTTATTACACTCACTATTATCAATCTAACTCATATTATTACCAATATTACGCAGATACGATCGACAGCACGACATTTACTATACTTATTACTCTTATTATTATCAACCTAACTCATATTATTAACCATGTTATGCATAAATGATCGATAGAACGACAATTACTATACTCATTCCTCTTATTATTATCAATCTAACTCATATTATTAGCCATATTATGCTTATATGATCGATAGAACGAGAACTACTGTACTCACTACTCTTAGTATTATCAATCTAACTCATATTATTAGCCATATTATGCGTATATGATCGATCGAACGACAATTACTACACTTATTACTCTTATTATTATCAATCTAACTCATATTATTAGCCATATTATGCAGATATGATCGATCGAACTGCAATTACAATACTCATTACTCTTATTGTTATCAATCTAACTCATATTATTAGCCATATTATGCTTATATGATCGAAAGAACGACAATTACTATACTTATTACACTCACTATTATCAATCTAACTCATATTATTAACCCTATTATGCAGATATGATCGATAGAACGACAATTACTATACTTATTACACTCACTATTATCAATCTAACTCATAATATTAAACATATTATGCTAATATGATCGATAGAACGACAATTACTATATATATTACACTCACTATTATCAATCTAACTCATATTATTAGCCATATTATGCTTATGTGATCGACAGAACGACAATTACTATAGTTATTACACTCACTATTATCAATCTAACTCATATTATTAGCCATATTATGGTTATATGATCGATAGAACGACAATTACTATACTCATTACTCTTATTATTATCAATCTAACTCATATTATTAGCCATATTATGCTTATGTGATCGATAGAACGACAATTACTATACTTATTACTCTTATTATTATAAATCTAACTCATATTATTAGCCATATTATGCTTATATGATCGATAGAACGAGAACTACTGTACTCACTACTCTTAGTATTATCAATCTAACTCATATTATTAGCCATATTATGCGTATATGATCGATCGAACGACAATTACTACACTTATTACTCTTATTATTATCAATCTAACTCATATTATTAGCCATATTATGCAGATATGATCGATCGAACTACAATTACAATACTCATTACTTTTATTGTTATCAATCTAACTCATATTATTAGCCATATTATGCTTATATGATCGAAAGAACGACAATTACTATACTTATTACACTCACTATTATCAATCTAACTCATATTATTACCAATATTACGCAGATACGATCGATAGCACGACATTTACTATACTTATTACTCTTATTATTATCAACCTAACTCATATTATTAACCATGTTATGCTTAAATGATCGATAGAACGACAATTACTATACTCATTCCTCTTATTATTATCAATCTAACTCATATTATTAGCCATATTATGCTTTTATGATCGATAGAACGAGAATTACTATACTCACTACTCCTAGTATTATCAATCTAACTCATATTATTAGCCATATTATGCTTATATAATCGATAGAACGACAATTACTATACTTATTACTCTTATTATTATCAATCTAACTCATATTATTAGCCATATTATGCTTATATGATCGACAGAACGACAATTACTATACTTATTACTGTTACTATTATCAATCTAACTCATATCATTAGCCATATTATGCTTATGTGATCGATAGAACGACAATTACTATACTTATTACTCTTATTATTATCAATCTAACTCATATTATTAGCCATATTATGCCTATGTGATCGATAGAACGACAATTACTATACGTATTACTCTTATTATTATCAATCTAACTCATATTATTAGCCATATTATGCTTATGTGATCGATAGAACGACAATTACTATACTTATTACTCTTATTATTATAAATCTAACTCATATTATTAGCCATATTATGCTTATATGATCGATAGAACGAGAACTACTGTACTCACTACTCTTAGTATTATCAATCTAACTCATATTATTAGCCATATTATGCGTATATGATCGATCGAACGACAATTACTACACTTATTACTCTTATTATTATCAATCTAACTCATATTATTAGCCATATTATGCAGATATGATCGATCGAACTACAATTACAATACTCATTACTTTTATTGTTATCAATCTAACTCATATTATTAGCCATATTATGCTTATATGATCGAAAGAACGACAATTACTATACTTATTACACTCACTATTATCAATCTAACTCATATTATTACCAATATTACGCAGATACGATCGATAGCACGACATTTACTATACTTATTACTCTTATTATTATCAACCTAACTCATATTATTAACCATGTTATGCTTAAATGATCGATAGAACGACAATTACTATACTCATTCCTCTTATTATTATCAATCTAACTCATATTATTAGCCATATTATGCTTTTATGATCGATAGAACGAGAATTACTAGACTCACTACTCCTAGTATTATCAATCTAACTCATATTATTAGCCATATTATGCTTATATAATCGATAGAACGACAATTACTAGACTTATTACTCTTATTATTATCAATCTTACTCATATTATTAGCCATATTATGCTTATATGGTCGACAGAACGACAATTACTATACTTATTACTGTTACTATTATCAATCTAACTCATATCATTAGCCATATTATGCTTATGTGATCGATAGAACGACAATTACTATACTTATTACTCTTATTATTATCAATCTAACTCATATTATTAGCCATATTATGCCTATGTGATCGATAGAACGACAATTACTATACGTATTACTCTTATTATTATCAATCTAACTCATATTATTAGCCATATTATGCTTATGTGATCGATAGAACGACAATTACTATACTTATTACTCTTATTATTATAAATCTAACTCATATTATTAGCCATATTATGCTTATATGATCGATAGAACGAGAACTACTGTACTCACTACTCTTAGTATTATCAATCTAACTCATATTATTAGCCATATTATGCGTATATGATCGATCGAACGACAATTACTACACTTATTACTCTTATTATTATCAATCTAACTCATATTATTAGCCATATTATGCAGATATGATCGATCGAACTACAATTACAATACTCATTACTCTTGTTGTTATCAATCTAACTCATATTATTAGCCATATTATGCTTATATGATCGAAAGAACGACAATTACTATACTTATTACACTCACTATTATCAATCTAACTCATATTATTACCAATATTACGCAGATACGATCGATAGCACGACATTTACTATACTTATTACTCTTATTATTATCAACCTAACTCATATTATTAACCATGTTATGCTTAAATGATCGATAGAACGACAATTACTATACTCATTCCTCTTATTATTATCAATCTAACTCATATTATTAGCCATATTATGCTTTTATGATCGATAGAACGAGAATTACTATACTCACTACTCCTAGTATTATCAATCTAACTCATATTATTAGCCATATTATGCTTATATAATCGATAGAACGACAATTACTATACTTATTACTCTTATTATTATCAATCTAACTCATATTATTACCAATATTACGCAGATACGATCGATAGCACGACATTTACTATACTTATTACTCTTATTATTATCAACCTAACTCATATTATTAACCATGTTATGCTTAAATGATCGATAGAACGACAATTACTATACTCATTCCTCTTATTATTATCAACCTAACTCATATTATTAGCCATATTATGCTTTTATGATCGATAGAACGAGAATTACTATACTCACTACTCCTAGTATTATCAATCTAACTCATATTATTAGCCATATTATGCTTATATAATCGATAGAACGACAATTACTATACTTATTACTCTTATTATTATCAATCTAACTCATATTATTAGCCATATTATGCTTATATGATCGACAGAACGACAATTACTATACTTATTACTGTTACTATTATCAATCTAACTCATATCATTAGCCATATTATGCTTATGTGATCGATAGAACGACAATTACTATACTTATTACTCTTATTATTATCAATCTAACTCATATTATTAGCCATATTATGCCTATGTGATCGATAGAACGACAATTACTATACGTATTACTCTTATTATTATCAATCTAACTCATATTATTAGCCATATTATGCTTATGTGATCGATAGAACGACAATTACTATACTTATTACTCTTATTATTATAAATCTAACTCATATTATTAGCCATATTATGCTTATATGATCGATAGAACGAGAACTACTGTACTCACTACTCTTAGTATTATCAATCTAACTCATATTATTAGCCATATTATGCGTATATGATCGATCGAACGACAATTACTACACTTATTACTCTTATTATTATCAATCTAACTCATATTATTAGCCATATTATGCAGATATGATCGATCGAACTACAATTACAATACTCATTACTTTTATTGTTATCAATCTAACTCATATTATTAGCCATATTATGCTTATATGATCGAAAGAACGACAATTACTATACTTATTACACTCACTATTATCAATCTAACTCATATTATTACCAATATTACGCAGATACGATCGATAGCACGACATTTACTATACTTATTACTCTTATTATTATCAACCTAACTCATATTATTAACCATGTTATGCTTAAATGATCGATAGAACGACAATTACTATACTCATTCCTCTTATTATTATCAATCTAACTCATATTATTAGCCATATTATGCTTTTATGATCGATAGAACGAGAATTACTAGACTCACTACTCCTAGTATTATCAATCTAACTCATATTATTAGCCATATTATGCTTATATAATCGATAGAACGACAATTACTATACTTATTACTCTTATTATTATCAATCTTACTCATATTATTAGCCATATTATGCTTATATGATCGACAGAACGACAATTACTATACTTATTACTCTTATTATTATAAATCTAACTCATATTATTAGCCATATTATGCCTATGTGATCGATAGAACGACAATTACTATACGTATTACTCTTATTATTGTCAATCTAACTCATATTATTAGCCATATTATGCTTATGTGATCGATAGAACGACAATTACTATACTTATTACTCTTATTATTATAAATCTAACTCATATTATTAGCCATATTATGCTTATACGATCGATAGAACGACAATTACTATACTTATTACTCTTATTATTATCAATCTAACTCATATTATTAGCCATATTATGCTTATATGATCGATAGAACGAGAACTACTGTACTCACTACTCTTAGTATTATCAATCTAACTCATATTATTAGCCATATTATGCGTATATGATCGATCGAACGACAATTACTACACTTATTACTCTTATTATTATCAATCTAACTCATATTATTAGCCATATTATGCAGATATGATCGATCGAACTACAATTACAATACTCATTACTCTTATTGTTATCAATCTAACTCATATTATTAGCCATATTATGCTTATATGATCGAAAGAACGACAATTACTATACTTATTACACTCACTATTATCAATCTAACTCATATTATTACCAATATTACGCAGATACGATCGATAGCACGACATTTACTATACTTATTACTCTTATTATTATCAACCTAACTCATATTATTAACCATGTTATGCTTAAATGATCGATAGAACGACAATTACTATACTCATTCCTCTTATTATTATCAATCTAACTCATATTATTAGCCATATTATGCTTTTATGATCGATAGAACGAGAATTACTATACTCACTACTCCTAGTATTATCAATCTAACTCATATTATTAGCCATATTATGCTTATATAATCGATAGAACGACAATTACTATACTTATTACTCTTATTATTATCAATCTAACTCATATTATTACCAATATTACGCAGATACGATCGATAGCACGACATTTACTATACTTATTACTCTTATTATTATCAACCTAACTCATATTATTAACCATGTTATGCTTAAATGATCGATAGAACGACAATTACTATACTCATTCCTCTTATTATTATCAATCTAACTCATATTATTAGCCATATTATGCTTTTATGATCGATAGAACGAGAATTACTATACTCACTACTCCTAGTATTATCAATCTAACTCATATTATTAGCCATATTATGCTTATATGATCGACAGAACGACAATGACTATACTTATTACTGTTACTATTATCAATCTAACTCATATCATTAGCCATATTATGCTTATGTGATCGATAGAACGACAATTACTATACTTATTACTCTTATTATTATCAATCTAACTCATATTATTAGCCATATTATGCCTATGTGATCGATAGAACGACAATTACTATACGTATTACTCTTATTATTATCAATCTAACTCATATTATTAGCCATATTATGCTTATGTGATCGATAGAACGACAATTACTATACTTATTACTCTTATTATTATAAATCTAACTCATATTATTAGCCATATTATGCCTATGTGATCGATAGAACGACAATTACTATACGTATTACTCTTATTATTGTCAATCTAACTCATATTATTAGCCATATTATGCTTATGTGATCGATAGAACGACAATTACTATACTTATTACTCTTATTATTATAAATCTAACTCATATTATTAGCCATATTATGCTTATACGATCGATAGAACGACAATTACTATACTTATTACTCTTATTATTATCAATCTAACTCATATTATTAGCCATATTATGCTTATATGATCGATAGAACGAGAACTACTGTACTCACTACTCTTAGTATTATCAATCTAACTCATATTATTAGCCATATTATGCGTATATGATCGATCGAACGACAATTACTATACTTATTACTCTTATTATTATCAATCTAACTCATATTATTAGCCATATTATGCAGATATGATCGATCGAACTACAATTACTATACTCATTACTCTTATTATTATCAATCTAACTCATATTATTAGCCATATTATGCTTATATGATCGAAAGAACGACAATTACTACACTTATTACACTCACTATTATCAATCTAACTCATATTATTACCAATATTACGCAGATACGATCGATAGCACGACATTTACTATACTTATTACTCTTATTATTATCAACCTAACTCATGTTATTAACCATATTATGCTAATATGATCGATAGAACGACAATTACTATACTTATTACACTCACTATTATCAATCTAACTCATATTATTAGCCATATTATGCTTATGTGATCGACAGAACGACAATTACTATAGTTATTACACTCACTATTATCAATCTAACTCATATTATTAGCCATATTATGCTTATATGATCGACAGAACGACAATTACTATACTTATTACTGTTACTATTATCAATCTAACTCATATCATTAGCCATATTATGCTTATGTGATCGATAGAACGACAATTACTATACTTATTACTGTTATTATTATCAATCTAACTCATATTATTAGCCATATTATGCCTATGTGATCGATAGAACGACAATTACTATACGTATTACTCTTATTATTATCAATCTAACTCATATTATTAGCCATATTATGCTTATGTGATCGATAGAACGACAATTACTATACTTATTACTCTTATTATTATAAATCTAACTCATATTATTAGCCATATTATGCTTATACGATCGATAGAACGACAATTACTATACTTATTACTCTTATTATTATCAATCTAACTCATATTATTAGCCATATTATGCAGATATGATCGATCGAACTACAATTACAATACTCATTACTCTTATTATTATCAATCTAACTCATATTATTAGCCATATTATGCTTATATGATCGAAAGAACGACAATTACTATACTTATTACACTCACTATTATCAATCTAACTCATATTATTACCAATATTACGCAGATACGATCGATAGCACGACTTTTACTATACTTATTACTCTTGTTATTATCAACCTAACTCATATTATTAACCATGTTATGCTTAAATGATCGATAGAACGACAATTACTATACTCATTCCTCTTATTATTATCAATCTAACTCATATTATTAGCCATATTATGCTTTTATGATCGATAGAACGAAAATTACTATACTCACTACTCCTAGTATTATCAATCTAACTCATATTATTAGCCATATTATGCTTATATAATCGATAGAACGACAATTGCTATACTTATTACTCTTATTATTATCAATCTAACTCATATTATTACCAATATTACGCAGATATGATCGATAGCACGACATTTACTATACTTATTACTCTTATTATTATCAACCTAACTCATGTTATTAACCATATTATGCTAATATGATCGATAGAACGACAATTACTATACTTATTACACTCACTATTATCAATCTAACTCATATTATTAGCCATATTATGCTTATGTGATCGACAGAACGACAATTACTATAGTTATTACACTCACTATTATCAATCTAACTCATATTATTAGCCATATTATGCTTATATGATCGATAGAACGACAATTACTATACTCATTACTCTTATTATTATCAATCTAACTCATATTATTAGCCATATTATGCTTATATGATCGACAGAACGACAATTACTATACTTATTACTGTTACTATTATCAATCTAACTCATATCATTAGCCATATTGTGCTTATGTGATCGATAGAACGACAATTACTATACTTATTACTGTTACTATTATCAATCTAACTCATATCATTAGCCATATTATGCTTATGTGATCGATAGAACGACAATTACTATACTTATTACTCTTATTATTATCAATCTAACTCATATTATTAGCCATATTATGCCTATGTGATCGATAGAACGACAATTACTATACGTATTACTCTTATTATTATCAATCTAACTCATATTATTAGCCATATTATGCTTATGTGATCGATAGAACGACAATTACTATACTTATTACTCTTATTATTATAAATCTAACTCATATTATTAGCCATATTATGCCTATGTGATCGATAGAACGACAATTACTATACGTATTACTCTTATTATTGTCAATCTAACTCATATTATTAGCCATATTATGCTTATGTGATCGATAGAACGACAATTACTATACTTATTACTCTTATTATTATAAATCTAACTCATATTATTAGCCATATTATGCTTATACGATCGATAGAACGACAATTACTATACTTATTACTCTTATTATTATCAATCTAACTCATATTATTAGCCATATTATGCTTATATGATCGATAGAACGAGAACTACTGTACTCACTACTCTTAGTATTATCAATCTAACTCATATTATTAGCCATATTATGCGTATATGATCGATCGAACGACAATTACTACACTTATTACTCTTATTATTATCAATCTAACTCATATTATTAGCCATATTATGCAGATATGATCGATCGAACTACAATTACAATACTCATTACTCTTATTGTTATCAATCTAACTCATATTATTAGCCATATTATGCTTATATGATCGAAAGAACGACAATTACTATACTTATTACACTCACTATTATCAATCTAACTCATATTATTACCAATATTACGCAGATACGATCGATAGCACGACATTTACTATACTTATTACTCTTATTATTATCAACCTAACTCATATTATTAACCATGTTATGCTTAAATGATCGATAGAACGACAATTACTATACTCATTCCTCTTATTATTATCAATCTAACTCATATTATTAGCCATATTATGCTTTTATGATCGATAGAACGAGAATTACTATACTCACTACTCCTAGTATTATCAATCTAACTCATATTATTAGCCATATTATGCTTATATAATCGATAGAACGACAATTACTATACTTATTACTCTTATTATTATCAATCTAACTCATATTATTACCAATATTACGCAGATACGATCGATAGCACGACATTTACTATACTTATTACTCTTATTATTATCAACCTAACTCATATTATTAACCATGTTATGCTTAAATGATCGATAGAACGACAATTACTATACTCATTCCTCTTATTATTATCAATCTAACTCATATTATTAGCCATATTATGCTTTTATGATCGATAGAACGAGAATTACTATACTCACTACTCCTAGTATTATCAATCTAACTCATATTATTAGCCATATTATGCTTATATGATCGACAGAACGACAATGACTATACTTATTACTGTTACTATTATCAATCTAACTCATATCATTAGCCATATTATGCTTATGTGATCGATAGAACGACAATTACTATACTTATTACTCTTATTATTATCAATCTAACTCATATTATTAGCCATATTATGCCTATGTGATCGATAGAACGACAATTACTATACGTATTACTCTTATTATTATCAATCTAACTCATATTATTAGCCATATTATGCTTATGTGATCGATAGAACGACAATTACTATACTTATTACTCTTATTATTATAAATCTAACTCATATTATTAGCCATATTATGCCTATGTGATCGATAGAACGACAATTACTATACGTATTACTCTTATTATTGTCAATCTAACTCATATTATTAGCCATATTATGCTTATGTGATCGATAGAACGACAATTACTATACTTATTACTCTTATTATTATAAATCTAACTCATATTATTAGCCATATTATGCTTATACGATCGATAGAACGACAATTACTATACTTATTACTCTTATTATTATCAATCTAACTCATATTATTAGCCATATTATGCTTATATGATCGATAGAACGAGAACTACTGTACTCACTACTCTTAGTATTATCAATCTAACTCATATTATTAGCCATATTATGCGTATATGATCGATCGAACGACAATTACTATACTTATTACTCTTATTATTATCAATCTAACTCATATTATTAGCCATATTATGCAGATATGATCGATCGAACTACAATTACTATACTCATTACTCTTATTATTATCAATCTAACTCATATTATTAGCCATATTATGCTTATATGATCGAAAGAACGACAATTACTACACTTATTACACTCACTATTATCAATCTAACTCATATTATTACCAATATTACGCAGATACGATCGATAGCACGACATTTACTATACTTATTACTCTTATTATTATCAACCTAACTCATGTTATTAACCATATTATGCTAATATGATCGATAGAACGACAATTACTATACTTATTACACTCACTATTATCAATCTAACTCATATTATTAGCCATATTATGCTTATGTGATCGACAGAACGACAATTACTATAGTTATTACACTCACTATTATCAATCTAACTCATATTATTAGCCATATTATGCTTATATGATCGACAGAACGACAATTACTATACTTATTACTGTTACTATTATCAATCTAACTCATATCATTAGCCATATTATGCTTATGTGATCGATAGAACGACAATTACTATACTTATTACTGTTATTATTATCAATCTAACTCATATTATTAGCCATATTATGCCTATGTGATCGATAGAACGACAATTACTATACGTATTACTCTTATTATTATCAATCTAACTCATATTATTAGCCATATTATGCTTATGTGATCGATAGAACGACAATTACTATACTTATTACTCTTATTATTATAAATCTAACTCATATTATTAGCCATATTATGCTTATACGATCGATAGAACGACAATTACTATACTTATTACTCTTATTATTATCAATCTAACTCATATTATTAGCCATATTATGCAGATATGATCGATCGAACTACAATTACAATACTCATTACTCTTATTATTATCAATCTAACTCATATTATTAGCCATATTATGCTTATATGATCGAAAGAACGACAATTACTATACTTATTACACTCACTATTATCAATCTAACTCATATTATTACCAATATTACGCAGATACGATCGATAGCACGACTTTTACTATACTTATTACTCTTGTTATTATCAACCTAACTCATATTATTAACCATGTTATGCTTAAATGATCGATAGAACGACAATTACTATACTCATTCCTCTTATTATTATCAATCTAACTCATATTATTAGCCATATTATGCTTTTATGATCGATAGAACGAAAATTACTATACTCACTACTCCTAGTATTATCAATCTAACTCATATTATTAGCCATATTATGCTTATATAATCGATAGAACGACAATTGCTATACTTATTACTCTTATTATTATCAATCTAACTCATATTATTACCAATATTACGCAGATATGATCGATAGCACGACATTTACTATACTTATTACTCTTATTATTATCAACCTAACTCATGTTATTAACCATATTATGCTAATATGATCGATAGAACGACAATTACTATACTTATTACACTCACTATTATCAATCTAACTCATATTATTAGCCATATTATGCTTATGTGATCGACAGAACGACAATTACTATAGTTATTACACTCACTATTATCAATCTAACTCATATTATTAGCCATATTATGCTTATATGATCGATAGAACGACAATTACTATACTCATTACTCTTATTATTATCAATCTAACTCATATTATTAGCCATATTATGCTTATATGATCGACAGAACGACAATTACTATACTTATTACTGTTACTATTATCAATCTAACTCATATCATTAGCCATATTGTGCTTATGTGATCGATAGAACGACAATTACTATACTTATTACTGTTATTATTATCAATCTAACTCATATTATTAGCCATATTATGCCTATGTGATCGATAGAACGACAATTACTATACGTATTACTCTTATTATTATCAATCTAACTCATATTATTAGCCATATTATGCTTATGTGATCGATAGAACGACAATTACTATATTTATTACTCTTATTATTATAAATCTAACTCATATTATTAGCCATATTATGCTTATACGATCGATAGAACGACAATTACTATACTTATTACTCTTATTATTATCAATCTAACTCATATTATTAGCCATATTATGCAGATATGATCGATCGAACTACAATTACAATACTCATTACTCTTATTATTATCAATCTAACTCATATTATTAGCCATATTATACTTATATGATCGAAAGAACGACAATTACTATACTTATTACACTCACTATTATCAATCTAACTCATATTATTACCAATATTACGCAGATACGATCGATAGCACGACTTTTACTATACTTATTACTCTTATTATTATCAACCTAATTCATATTATTAACCATGTTATGCTTAAATGATCGATAGAACGACAATTACTATACTCATTCCTCTTATTATTATCAATCTAACTCATATTATTAGCCATATTATGCTTTTATGATCGATAGAACGAGAATTACTATACTCACTACTCCTAGTATTATCAATCTAACTCATATTATTAGCCATATTATGCTTATATAATCGATAGAACGACAATTGCTATACTTATTACTCTTATTATTATCAATCTAACTCATATTATTACCAATATTACGCAGATATGATCGATAGCACGACATTTACTATACTTATTACTCTTATTATTATCAACCTAACTCATATTATTAACCATATTATGCAGATATGATCGATAGCACGACATTTACTATACTTACTACTCTTATTATTATCAATCTAACTCATATTATTAACCATATTATGCAGATATGATCGATAGCACGACATTTACTATACTCACTACTCTTATTATTATCAATATAACTCATATTATTAGCCATATTATGCTTATATGATCGATAGAACGACAATTACTATACGTATTACTCTTATTATTATCAATCTAACTCATATTATTAGCCATATTATGCTTATGTGATCGATAGAACGACAATTACTATACTTATTACTCTTATTATTATAAATCTAACTCATATTATTAGCCATATTATGCTTATACGATCGATAGAACGACAATTACTATACTTATTACTCTTATTATTATCAATCTAACTCATATTATTAGCCATATTATGCTTATATGATCGATAGAACGAGAACTACTGTACTCACTACTCTTAGTATTATCAATCTAACTCATATTATTAGCCATGTTATGCTTATATGACCGAAAAAACGACAATTACTATACTTATTACACTCACTATTATCAATCTAACTCATATTATTACCAATATTACGCAGATATGATCGATAGCACTACATTTACTATACTTATTACTCTTATTATTATCAACCTAACTCATATTATTAACCATATTATGCTTATATGATCGACGGAACGACAATTACGGTACTTATTACACTCACTATTATCATTCTAACTCATATTATTACCAATATTACGCAGATATGATCGATAGGACTACAATTACTATACTTATTACTCTTATTATTATCAACTTAACTCATATTATTAACCATATTATGCTAATATGATCGATAGAATGACAATTACTATACTTATTACACTCACTATTATCAATCTAACTCATATTATTAACCATATTATGCAGATATGATCGATAGAACGACAATTACTATACTTATTACACTCACTATTATCAATCTAACTCATAATATTAAACATATTATGCTAATATGATCGATAGAACGACAATTACTATACTTATTACACTCACTATTATCAATCTAACTCATATTATTAGCCATATTGTGCTTATGTGATCGACAGAACGACAATTACTATAGTTATTACACTCACTATTATCAATCTAACTCATATTATTAGCCATATTATGCTTTTATGATCGATAGAACGACAATTACTATACTCATTACTCTTATTATTATCAATCTAACTCATATTATTAGCCATATTATGCTTATATGATCGACGGAACGACAATTACGGTACTTATTACACTCACTATTATCATTCTAACTCATATTATTACCAATATTACGCAGATGTGATCGATAGGACTACAATTACTATACTTATTACTCTTATTATTATCAACTTAACTCATATTATTAACCATATTATGCTAATATGATCGATAGAATGACAATTACTATACTTATTACACTCACTATTATCAATCTAACTCATATTATTAACCATATTATGCAGATATGATCGATAGAACGACAATTACTATACTTATTACACTCACTATTATCAATCTAACTCATAATATTAAACATATTATGCTAATATGATCGATAGAACGACAATTACTATACTTATTACACTCACTATTATCAATCTAACTCATATTATTAGCCATATTATGCTTATATGATCGAAAGAACGACAATTACTATACTTATTACACTCACTATTATCAATCTAACTCATATTATTACCAATATTACGCAGATACGATCGATAGCACGACTTTTACTATACTTATTACTCTTATTATTATCAACCTAACTCATATTATTAACCATGTTATGCTTAAATGATCGATAGAACGACAATTACTATACTCATTCCTCTTATTATTATCAATCTAACTCATATTATTAGCCATATTATGCTTTTATGATCGATAGAACGAAAATTACTATACTCACTACTCCTAGTATTATCAATCTAACTCATATTATTAGCCATATTATGCTTATATAATCGATAGAACGACAATTGCTATACTTATTACTCTTATTATTATCAATCTAACTCATATTATTACCAATATTACGCAGATATGATCGATAGCACGACATTTACTATACTTATTACTCTTATTATTATCAACCTAACTCATGTTATTAACCATATTATGCTAATATGATCGATAGAACGACAATTACTATACTTATTACACTCACTATTATCAATCTAACTCATATTATTAGCCATATTATGCTTATGTGATCGACAGAACGACAGTTACTATAGTTATTACACTCACTATTATCAATCTAACTCATATTATTAGCCATATTATGCTTATATGATCGATAGAACGACAATTACTATACTCATTACTCTTATTATTATCAATCTAACTCATATTATTAGCCATATTATGCTTATATGATCGACAGAACGACAATTACTATACTTATTACTGTTACTATTATCAATCTAACTCATATCATTAGCCATATTGTGCTTATGTGATCGATAGAACGACAATTGCTATACTTATTACTGTTATTATTATCAATCTAACTCATATTATTAGCCATATTATGCCTATGTGATCGATAGAACGACAATTACTATACGTATTACTCTTATTATTATCAATCTAACTCATATTATTAGCCATATTATGCTTATGTGATCGATAGAACGACAATTACTATACTTATTACTCTTATTATTATAAATCTAACTCATATTATTAGCCATATTATGCTTATACGATCGATAGAACGACAATTACTATACTTATTACTCTTATTATTATCAATCTAACTCATATTATCAGCCATATTATGCAGATATGATCGATCGAACTACAATTACAATACACATTACTCTTATTATTATCAATCTAACTCATATTATTAGCCATATTATACTTATATGATCGAAAGAACGACAATTACTATACTTATTACACTCACTATTATCAATCTAACTCATATTATTACCAATATTACGCAGATACGATCGATAGCACGACTCTTACTATACTTATTACTCTTATTATTATCAACCTAACTCATATTATTAACCATGTTATGCTTAAATGATCGATAGAACGACAATTACTATACTCATTCCTCTTATTATTATCAATCTAACTCATATTATTAGCCATATTATGCTTTTATGATCGATAGAACGAGAATTACTATACTCACTACTCCTAGTATTATCAATCTAACTCATATTATTAGCCATATTATGCTTATATAATCGATAGAACGACAATTGCTATACTTATTACTCTTATTATTATCAATCTAACTCATATTATTACCAATATTACGCAGATATGATCGATAGCACGACATTTACTATACTTATTACTCTTATTATTATCAACCTAACTCATATTATTAACCATATTATGCAGATATGATCGATAGCACGACATTTACTATACTTACTACTCTTATTATTATCAATCTAACTCATATTATTAACCATATTATGCAGATATGATCGATAGCACGACATTTACTATACTCACTACTCTTATTATTATCAATATAACTCATATTATTAGCCATATTATGCTTATATGATCGATAGAACGACAATTACTATACGTATTACTCTTATTATTATCAATCTAACTCATATTATTAGCCATATTATGCTTATGTGATCGATAGAACGACAATTACTATACTTATTACTCTTATTATTATAAATCTAACTCATATTATTAGCCATATTATGCTTATACGATCGATAGAACGACAATTACTATACTTATTACTCTTATTATTATCAATCTAACTCATATTATTAGCCATATTATGCTTATATGATCGATAGAACGAGAACTACTGTACTCACTACTCTTAGTATTATCAATCTAACTCATATTATTAGCCATGTTATGCTTATATGACCGAAAAAACGACAATTACTATACTTATTACACTCACTATTATCAATCTAACTCATATTATTACCAATATTACGCAGATATGATCGATAGCACTACATTTACTATACTTATTACTCTTATTATTATCAACCTAACTCATATTATTAACCATATTATGCTTATATGATCGACGGAACGACAATTACGGTACTTATTACACTCACTATTATCATTCTCACTCATATTATTACCAATATTACGCAGATATGATCGATAGGACTACAATTACTATACTTATTACTCTTATTATTATCAACTTAACTCATATTATTAACCATATTATGCTAATATGATCGATAGAATGACAATTACTATACTTATTACACTCACTATTATCAATCTAACTCATATTATTAACCATATTATGCAGATATGATCGATAGAACGACAATTACTATACTTATTACACTCACTATTATCAATCTAACTCATAATATTAAACATATTATGCTAATATGATCGATAGAACGACAATTACTATACTTATTACACTCACTATTATCAACCTAACTCATATTATTAGCCATATTATGCTTATGTGATCGACAGAACGACAATTACTATAGTTATTACACTCACTATTATCAATCTAACTCATATTATTAGCCATATTATGCTTTTATGATCGATAGAACGACAATTACTATACTCATTGCTCTTATTATTATCAATCTAACTCATATTATTAGCCATATTATGCTTATATGATCGACAGAACGACAATTACTATACTTATTACTGTTACTATTATCAATCTAACTCATATCATTAGCCATATTATGCTTATGTGATCGATAGAACGACAATTATTATACTTATTACTCTTATTATTATCAATCTAACTCATATTATTAGCCATATTATGCCTATGTGATCGATAGAACGACAATTACTATACGTATTACTCTTATTATTATCAATCTAACTCATATTATTAGCCATATTATGCTTATGTGATCGATAGAACGACAATTACTATACTTATTACTCTTATTATTATAAATCTAACTCATATTATTAGCCATATTATGCTTATACGATCGATAGAACGACAATTACTATACTTATTACACTCACTATTATCAATCTAACTCATATTATTACCAATATTACGCAGATACGATCGATAGCACGACTTTTACTATACTTATTACTCTTATTATTATCAACCTAACTCATATTATTAACCATGTTATGCTTAAATGATCGATAGAACGACAATTACTATACTCATTCCTCTTATTATTATCAATCTAACTCATATTATTAGCCATATTATGCTTTTATGATCGATAGAACGAGAATTACTATACTCACTACTCCTAGTATTATCAATCTAACTCATATTATTAGCCATATTATGCTTATATAATCGATAGAACGACAATTGCTATACTTATTACTCTTATTATTATCAATCTAACTCATATTATTACCAATATTACGCAGATATGATCGATAGCACGACATTTACTATACTTATTACTCTTATTATTATCAACCTAACTCATGTTATTAACCATATTATGCTAATATGATCGATAGAACGACAATTACTATACTTATTACACTCACTATTATCAATCTAACTCATATTATTAACCATATTATGCAGATATGATCGATAGCACGACATTTACTATACTTACTACTCTTATTATTATCAATCTAACTCATATTATTAACCATATTATGCAGATATGATCGATAGCACGACATTTACTATACTCACTACTCTTATTATTATCAATATAACTCATATTATTAGCCATATTATGCTTAAATGATCGATAGAACGACAATTACTATACTTACTACTCTTATTATTATGAATCTAACTCATATTATTAACCATGTTATGCAGTTATGATCGATAGAACTACAATTACTATACTCATTACTCTTATTATTATCAATCTAACTCATATTATTAGCCATGTTATGCTTATATGATCGAAAAAACGACAATTACTATACTTATTACACTCACTATTATCAATCTAACTCATATTATTACCAATATTACGCAGATATGATCGATAGCACTACATTTACTATACTTATTATTCTTATTATTATCAACCTAACTCATATTATTAACCATATTATGCTTATATGATCGACGGAACGACAATTACGATACTTATTACACTCACTGTTATCATTCTAACTCATATTATTACCAATATTATGCTTATATGATCGATAGAACGACAATTACGATACTTATTACACTCACTATTATCATTCTAACTCATATTATTACCAATATTATGCTTATATGATCGATAGAACGACAATTACTATACTCATTACTCTTACTTTTATGAATCTAACTCATATTATTAACACTATTATGCACATATGATCGATAGAACGACAATTACTATACTTATTACACTCACTATTATCAATCTAACTCATAATATTAAACATATTATGCTAATATGATCGATAGAACGACAATTACTATACTTGTTACACTCACTATTATCAATCTAACTCATATTATTACCAATATTGCGCAGATATGATCGATAGCACGACATTTACTATACTTACTACTCTTATTATTATCAATCTAACTCATATTATTAGCCATATTATGCTTATGTGATCGACAGAACGACAATTACTATAGTTATTACACTCACTATTATCAATCTAACTCATATTATTAGCCATATTATGCTTATATGATCGATAGAACGACAATTACTATACGTATTACTCTTATTATTATCAATCTAACTCATATTATTAGCCATATTATGCTTATGTGATCGATACAACGACAATTACTATACTTATTACTCTTATTATAATAAATCTAACTCATATTATTAGCCATATTATGCTTATACGATCGATAGAACGACAATTACTATACTTATTACTCTTATTATTATCAATCTAACTCATATTATTAACCATATTATGCTTATATGATCGATAGAACGAGAACTACTGTACTCACTACTCTTAGTATTATCAATCTAACTCATATTATTAGCCATGTTATGCTTATATGACCGAAAAAACGACAATTACTATACTTATTACACTCACTATTATCAATCTAACTCATATTATTACCAATATTACGCAGATATGATCGATAGCACTACATTTACTATACTTATTACTCTTATTATTATCAACCTAACTCATATTATTAACCATATTATGCTTATATGATCGACGGAACGACAATTACGATACTTATTGCACTCACTATTATCATTCTAACTGATATTATTACCAATATTACGCAGATATGATCGATAGGACTACAATTACTATACTTATTACTCTTATTATTATCAACTTAACTCATATTATTAACCATATTATGCTAATATGATCGATAGAATGACAATTACTATACTTATTACACTCACTATTATCAATCTAACTCATATTATTAACCATATTATGCAGATATGATCGATAGCACGACATTTACTATACTTACTACTCTTATTATTATCAATCTAACTCATATTATTAGCCATATTATGCTTAAATGATCGATAGAACGACAATTACTATACTTATTACTCTTATTATTATCAATCTAACTCATATTATTAGCCATATTATGCTTATATGAGCAATAAAACTGCAATTGCTATACTTATTACACTCACTATTATCAATCTAACTCATAATATTAAACATATTATGCTAATATGATCGACTGAACGACAATTACTATACTTATTACACTCACTATTATCAATTAACTCATATTATTAGCCATATTATGCTTATATGATCGACAGAACGACAATTACTATACTTATTACACTCACTATTATCAATCTAACTCATATTATTAGCCATATTATGCTTATGTGATCGATAGAACGACAATTACTATACTTATTTCTCTTATTATTATCAATGTAACTCATATTATTAGCCATATTATGCTTATGTGATCGATATAACGACAATTACTATACTTATTACTCTTATTATTATGAATCTAACTCGTATTATTAACCATATTATGCAGATATGATCGATAGAACTACAATTACTATACTCATTATTCTTATTATTATCAATCTAACTCATATTATTAGCCATATTATGCTTATATAATCGATAGAACGAGAATTACTATACTCACTACTCTTAGTATTATCAATCTAACTCATATTATTAACCGTATTATGCAGATATAATCGATAGCACGACATTTACTATACTTACTACTCTTATTATTATCAATCTAACTCATATTATTAGCCATATTATGCTTATATGAGCAATAGAACTACAATTGCTATACTTATTACTCTCACTATTATCAATCTAACTCATATTATTAGACATATTATGCTTATATGAGCAATAGAACTACAATTACTATACTTATTACACTCACTATTATCAATCTAACTCGTATTTTTAGCCATATTATGCTTATATGATCGACAGAACGACAATTGCTATACTTATTACACACACTATTATCAATCTAACTCATTATTAGCCATATTATGCAAATTTGGTCGATAGAACGACAATCACTATACTTATTACTCTTATTATTATCAACCTAGCTCATATTATTAGCCATATTATGCTTTTATGATCGATAGAACGACAATTACTATAATTACTATTCTTATTTTTATCAACCTAACTCATATTATTAGCCATATTATGCTTAAATGATCGATAGAACGACAATTACTATACTTATTACTCTTATTATTATGAATCTAACTCGTATTATTAACCATATTATGCAGATATGATCGATAGAACTACAATTACTATACTCATTATTCTTATTATTATCAATCTAACTCATATTATTAGCCATATTATGCTTATATAATCGATAGAACGAGAATTACTATACTCACTACTCTTAGTATTATCAATCTAACTCATATTATTAACCGTATTATGCAGATATGATCGATAGCACGACATTTACTATACTTACTACTCTTATTATTATCAATCTAACTCATATTATTAGCCATATTATGCTTATATGAGCAATAGAACTACAATTGCTATACTTATTACTCTCACTATTATCAATCTAACTCATATTTTTAGCCATATTATGCTTATATAATCGATAGAACGAGAATTACTATACTCACTACTCTTAGTATTATCAATCTAACTCATATTATTAGCCATATTATGCTTATATGATCGACAGAACGACAATTACTATACGTATTACTCTTATTATTATCAATCTAACTCATATTATTACCAATATTGCGCAGATATGATCGATAGCACGACATTTACTATACTTACTACTCTTATTATTATCAATCTAACTCATTATTAGCCATATTATGCTTATGTGATCGACAGAACGACAATTACTATAGTTATTACACTCACTATTATCAATCTAACTCATATTATTAGCCATATTATGCTTATATGATCGATAGAACGACAATTACTATACGTATTACTCTTATTATTATCAATCTAACTCATATTATTAGCCATATTATGCTTATACGATCGATAGAACGACAATTACTATACTTGTTACTCTTATTATTATCAATCTAACTCATATTATTAACCATATTATGCTTATATGATCGATAGAACGAGAACTACTGTACTCACTACTCTTAGTATTATCAATCTAACTCATATTATTAGCCATGTTATGCTTATATGATCGAAAAAACGACAATTACTATACTTATTACACTCACTATTATCAATCTAACTCATATTATTACCAATATTACGCAGATATGATCGATAGCACTACATTTACTATACTTATTACTCTTATTATTATCAACCTAACTCATATTATTAACCATATTATGCTTATATGATCGACGGAACGACAATTGCGATACTTATTACACTCACTATTATCATTCTAACTGATATTATTAACAATATTACGCAGATATGATCGATAGGACTACAATTACTATACTTATTACTATTATTATTATCAACCTAACTCATATTATTAACCATATTATGCTAATATGATCGATAGAATGACAATTACTATACTTATTACACTCACTATTATCAATCTAACTCATATTATTAACCATATTATGCAGATATGATCGATAGCACGACATTTACTATACTTACTACTCTTATTATTATCAATCTAACTCATATTATTAGCCATATTATGCTTAAATGATCGATAGAACGACAATTACTATACTTATTACTCTTATTATTATCAATCTAACTCATATTATTAGCCATATTATGCTTATATGAGCAATAAAACTACAATTGCTATACTTATTACACTCACTATTATCAATCTAACTCATAATATTAAACATATTATGCTCATATGATCGACTGAACGACAATTACTATACTTATTACACTCACTATTATCAATTAACTCATATTATTAGCCATATTATGCTTATATGATCGACAGAACGACAATTACTATACTTATTACACTCACTATTATCAATCTAACTCATATTATTAGCCATATTATGCTTATATGAGCAATAAAACTACAATTGCTATACTTATTACTCTTATTATTATCAATCTAACTCATATTATTAGCCATATTATGCTTATATGAGCAATAAAACTACAATTGCTATACTTATTACACTCACTATTATCAATCTAACTCATAATATTAAACATATTATGCTCATATGATCGACTGAACGACAATTACTATACTTATTACACTCACTATTATCAATTAACTCATATTATTAGCCATATTATGCTTATATGATCGACAGAACGACAATTACTATACTTATTACACTCACTATTATCAATCTAACTCATATTATTAGCCATATTATGCTTATATGAGCAATAAAACTACAATTGCTATACTTATTACACTCACTATTATCAATCTAACTCATATTATTAGCCATATTATGCTTATGTGATCGATAGAACGACAATTACTATACTTATTTCTCTTATTATTATCAATGTAACTCATATTATTAGCCATATTATGCTTATGTGATCGATATAACGACAATTACTATACTTATTACTCTTATTATTATCAATCTAACTCATATTATTAGCCATATTATGCTTATATAATCGATAGAACGAGAATTACTATACTCACTACTCTTAGTATTATCAATCTAACTCATATTATTAACCGTATTATGCAGATATGATCGATAGCACGACATTTACTATACTTACTACTCTTATTATTATCAATCTAACTCATATTATTAGCCATATTATGCTTATATGAGCAATAGAACTACAATTGCTATACTTATTACTCTCACTATTATCAATCTAACTCATATTATTAGACATATTATGCTTATATGAGCAATAGAACTACAATTACTATACTTATTACACTCACTATTATCAATCTAACTCGTATTTTTAGCCATATTATGCTTATATGATCGACAGAACGACAATTGCTATACTTATTACACACACTATTATCAATCTAACTCATTATTAGCCATATTATGCAAATTTGGTCGATAGAACGACAATCACTATACTTATTACTCTTATTATTATCAACCTAGCTCATATTATTAGCCATATTATGCTTAAATGATCGATAGAACGACAATTACTATACTTATTACTCTTATTATTATGAATCTAACTCGTATTATTAACCATATTATGCAGATATGATCGATAGAACTACAATTACTATACTCATTATTCTTATTATTATCAATCTAACTCATATTATTAGCCATATTATGCTTATATGATCGATAGAACGAGAATTACTATACTCACTACTCTTAGTATTATCAATCTAACTCATATTATTAACCGTATTATGCAGATATGATCGATAGCACGACATTTACTATACTTACTACTCTTATTATTATCAATCTAACTCATATTATTAGCCATATTATGCTTATATGAGCAATAGAACTACAATTGCTATACTTATTACTCTCACTATTATCAATCTAACTCATATTTTTAGCCATATTATGCTTATATAATCGATAGAACGAGAATTACTATACTCACTACTCTTAGTATTATCAATCTAACTCATATTATTAGCCATATTATGCTTATATGATCGACAGAACGACAATTACTATACGTATTACTCTTATTATTATCAATCTAACTCATATTATTACCAATATTGCGCAGATATGATCGATAGCACGACATTTACTATACTTACTACTCTTATTATTATCAATCTAACTCATTATTAGCCATATTATGCTTATGTGATCGACAGAACGACAATTACTATAGTTATTACACTCACTATTATCAATCTAACTCATATTATTAGCCATATTATGCTTATATGATCGATAGAACGACAATTACTATACTCATTACTCTTATTATTATCAATCTAACTCATATTATTAGCCATTTTATGCCTATATGATCGATAGGACGAGAATTACTATACTCACTACTCTTAGTATTATCAATCTAACTCATATTATTAGCCATATTATGCTTATATGATCGATAGAACGACAACTACTATACTTATTACTCTTATTATTATCAATCTAACTCATATTATTAACCATATTATGCTTATATGATCGACGGAACGACAATTACGATACTTATTACACTCACTATTATCATTCTAACTCATATTATTACCAATATTATGCTTATATGATCGATAGAACGACAATTACTATACTCATTACTCTTAATTTTATGAATCTAACTCATATTATTAACACTATTATGCAGATATGATCGATAGAACGACAATTACGATACTTATTACACTCACTATTATCATTCTAACTCATATTATTACCAATATTACGCAGATATGATCGATAGGACTACATTTACTATACTTATTACTCTTATTATTATCAACCTAACTCATATTATTAACCATATTATGCTAATATGATCGATAGAATGACAATTACTATACTTATTACACTCACTATTATCAATCTAACTCATATTATTAACCATATTATGCAGATATGATCGATAGCACGACATTTACTATACTTACTACTCTTATTATTATCAATCTAACTCATATTATTAGCCATATTATGCTTAAATGATCGATAGAACGACAATTACTATACTTATTACACTCACTATTATCAATCTAACTCATAATATTAAACATATTATGCTAATATGATCGACTGAACGACAATTACTATACTTATTACACTCACTATTATCAATTAACTCATATTATTAGCCATATTATGCTTATATGATCGACAGAACGACAATTACTATACTTATTACACTCACTATTATCAATCTAACTCATATTATTAGCCATATTATGCTTATGTGATCGATAGAACGACAATTACTATACTTATTACTCTTATTATTATCAATGTAACTCATATTATTAGCCATATTATGCAGATATGATCGATAGCACGACATTCACTATACTTACTACTCTTATTATTATCAATCTAACTCATATTATTACCAATATTACGCAGATATGATCGATAGCGCGACATTTACAATACTTATTACTCTTATTATTATCAACCTAACTCATGTTATTAACCATATTATGCCAATATGATCGATAGAACGACAATTACTATACTTATTACACTCACTATTATCAATCTAACAGATATTATTAACCATATTATGCAGATATGATCGATAGCACGACATTTACTATACTTACTACTCTTATTATTATCAATCTAACTCATATTATTAACCATATTATGCAGATATGATCGATAGCACGACATTTACTATACTCACTGCTCTTATTATTATCAATCTAACTCATATTATTAGCCATATTATGCTTAAACGATCGATAGAACGACAATTACTATACTTATTACTCTTATTATTATGAATCTAACTCATATTATTAACCATATTATGCAGTTATGATCGATAGAACTTCAATTTCTATACTCATTACTCTTATTATTATCAATCTAACTCATATTATTAGCCATGTTATGCTTATATGATCGAAAAAACGACAATTACTATACTTATTACACTCACTATTATCAATCTAACTCATATTATTACCAATATTACGCAGATATGATCGATAGCACTACATTTACTATACTTATTACTCTTATTATTATCAACCTAACTCATATTATTAACCATACTATGCAAATATGATCGATAAAATGACAATTACTATACATATTACACTTACTATTATCAATCTAACTCATATTATTAGCCATATTATGCAGATATGATCGATAGAACTACAATTACTATACTCATTACTCTTATTATTATCAATCTAACTTATATTATTAGCCATATTATGCTTATATGATCGAAAGAACGACAATTACTATACTTATTACACTCACTATTATCAATCTAACTCATATTATTACCAATATTACGCAGATACGATCGATAGCACGACATTTACTATACTTATTGCTCTTATTATTATCAACCTAACTCATATTATTAACCATGTTATGCTTAAATGATCGATAGAACGACAATTACTATACTTATTACTCTTATTATTATCAATCTAACTCATATTATTAGACATATTATGCTTATATGAGCAATAGAACTACAATTACTATACTTATTACACTCAGTATTATCAATCTAACTCGTATTTTTAGCCATATTATGCTTATATGATGGACAGAACGACAATTGCTATACTTATTACACACACTATTATCAATCTAACTCACTATTAGCCATATTATGCAAATTTGGTCGATAGAACGACAATCACTATACTTATTACTCTTATTATTATCAACCTAGCTCATATTATTAGCCATATTATGCTTTTATGATCGATAGAACGACAATTACTATAATTACTATTCTTATTTTTTTCAACCTAACTCATATTATTAGCCATATTATGCTTAAATGATCGATAGAACGACAATTACTATACTTATTACTCTTATTATTATCAATCTAACTCATATTATTACCAATATTGCGCAGATATGATCGATAGCACGACATTTACTATACTTATTACTCTTATTATTATCAACCTAACTCATGTTATTAACCATATTATGCTTATATGATCGACAGAGCGACAATTACGATACTTATTACACTCACTATTATCAATCTAACTCATATTATTACCAATATGACGCAGATATGATCGATAGGACTACATTTACTATACTTATTACTCTTATTATTATCAACCTAACTCATGTTATTAGCCATATTATGCTTATACGATCGACAGAACGACAATTACTATACTTCTTACACTCACTGTTATCAATCTAACTCATAATATTAAACATATTATGCTAATGTGATCGATAGAACGACAATTACTATACTTATTACACTCACTATTATCAATCTAAGTCATATTATTAGCCATATTATGCTTATGTGATCGACAGAAGAACAACTACTATACTTATTACACTCACTATTATCAATCTAACTCATATTATTAGCCATATTATGCTTATATGATCGATAGAACGACAATTACTATACTTATTACTCTTATTATTATCAATCTAACTCATATTATTAGCCATATTATGCTTATATGATCGATAGAACGAGAATTACTATACTCACTACTCTTAGTATTATCAATCTAACTCATATTATTAGCCATATTATGCTTATATAATCGATAGAACGACAATTACTATACTTATTACTCTTATTATTATCAATCTAACTCATATTATTAGCCATATTATGCTTATATGAGCAATAGAACTACAATTGCTATACTTATTACACTCACTATTATTAATCTAACTCATAATATTAAACATATTTTGCTAATATGATCGATTGAACGACAATCACTATACTTATTACACTCACTATTATCAACTAACTCATATTATTAGCCATATTATGCTTATATGAGCAATAGAACTACAATTACTATACTTATTATACTCACTATTATCAATCTAACTCGTATTTTTAGCCATATTATGCTTATATGATCGACAGAACGACAATTGCTATAATTATTACACACACTATTATCAATCTAACTCATTATTAGCCATATTATGCAAATTTGGTCGATAGAACGACAATCACTATACTTATTACTCTTATTATTATCAACCTAGCTCATATTATTAGCCATATTATGCTTTTATGATCGATAGAACGACAATTACTATAATTACTATTCTTATTTTTATGAACCTAACTCATATTATTAGCCATATTATGCTTAAATGATCGATAGAACGACAATTACTATACTTATTACTCTTATTATTATGAATCTAACTCGTATTATTAACCATATTATGCAGATATGATCGATAGAACTACAATTACTATACCCATTACTCTTATTATTATCAATCTAACTCATATTATTAGCCATATTATGCTTATATGATCGATAGAACGAGAATTACTATACTCACTACTCTTAGTATTATCAATCTAACTCATATTATTAGCCATATTATGCTTATATAATCGATAGAACGACAATTACTATACTTATTACTCTTATTATTATCAATCTAACTCATATTATTAGCCATATTATGCTTATATGAGCAATGGAACTACAATTGCTATACTTATTACACTCACTATTATTAATCTAACTCATAATATTAAACATATTTTGCTAATATGATCGATTGAACGACAATTACTATACTTATTACACTCACTATTATCAATTAACTCATATTATTAGCCATATTATGCTTATATGATCGATAGAACGACAATTACTATACTTATTACTCTTGTTATTATCAATCTAACTCATATTATTAGCCATATTATGCTTATATGATCGACAGAACGACAATTACTATACTTATTACACTCACTGTTATCAATCTAACTCATAATATTAAACATATTATGCTAATGTGATCGATAGAACGACAATTACTATACTTATTACACTCACTATTATCAATCTAAGTCATATTATTAGCCATATTATGCTTATGTGATCGACAGAACAACAATTACTATACTTATTACACTCACTATTATCAATCTAACTCATATTATTAGCCATATTATGCTTATATGATCGATAGAACGACAATTACTATACTCATTACTCTTATTATTATCAATCTAACTCATATTATTAGCCATATTATGCTTATGTGATCGATAGAACGACCATTACTATTCTTATTACTCTTATTGTTATAAATCTAACTCATGTTATTAGCCATATTATGCTTATACGATCGATAGAACGACAATTACTATAATTATTACTCTTATTGTTATCAATCTAACTCATATTATTAACCATATTATGCTAATATGATCGATAGAACGACAATCACTATACTTATTACACTCACTATTATCAATCTAACTCATATTATTAGCCGTATTATGCTTATATGATCGACAGAACGACAATTACTATACTTATTTCACTCACTATTATCAATCCAACTCATATTATTAGCCATATTATGCTTATATGATCGATAGAACGACAATTACTATACTCATTACTCTTATTTTTATCAATCGAACTCATATTATTAACCATATTATGCCTATATGATCGATAGAACGACAATTACTATACTCATTACTCTTATTATTATGAATCTAACTCATATTATTAGCCATATTATGCATATATGATCGATAGAACGACAATTACTATACTTATTACTCTTATTATTATCAATCTAACACATATTATTAGCCATATTATGCTTATTTGATCGATAGAACTACAATTACTATGCTTATTACTCTTATTGTTATCAATCTAACTCATATTATTAGCCATATTATGCTTATATGATCGATAGGATGACAATTACTATAATTATTACTCTTATTGTTATCAATCTAACTCATATTATTAACCATATTATGCTAATATGATCAATAGAACGACAATCACTATACTTATTACACTCACTATTATCAATCTAACTCATATTATTAGCCATATTATGCTTATATGATCGACAGAACGACAATTACTATACTTATTACACTCACTATTATCAATCTAAGTCATATTATTAGCCATATTATGCTTATGTGATCGACAGAACAACAATTACTATACTTATTACACTCACTATTATCAATCTAACTCATATTATTAGCCATATTATGCTTATATGATCGATAGAACGACAATTACTATACTCATTACTCTTATTATTATCAATCTAACTCATATTATTAGCCATATTATGCTTATGTGATCGATAGAACGACAATTACTATTCTTATTACTCTTATTATTATAAATCTAACTCATGTTATTAGCCATATTATGCTTATACGATCGATAGAACGACAATTACTGTAATTATTACTCTTATTGTTATCAATCTAACTCATATTATTAACCATATTATGCTAATATGATCGATAGAACGACAATCACTATACTTATTACACTCACTATTATCAATCTAACTCATATTATTAGCCGTATTATGCTTATATGATCGACAGAACGACAATTACTATACTTATTTCACTCACTATTATCAATCCAACTCATATTATTAGGCATATTATGCTTATATGATCGATAGAACGACAATTACTATACTCATTACTCTTATTTTTATCAATCGAACTCATATTATTAACCATATTATGCCTATATGATCGATAGAACGACAATTACTATACTCATTACTCTTATTATTATGAATCTAACTCATATTATTAGCCATATTATGCATATATGATCGATAGAACGACAATTACTATACTTATTACTCTTATTATTATCAATCTAACACATATTATTAGCCATATTATGCTTATTTGATCGATAGAAGTACAATTACTATGCTTATTACTCTTATTGTTATCAATCTAACTCATATTATTAGCCATATTATGCTTATATGATCGATAGAACGACAATTACTATAATTATTACTCTTATTGTTATCAATCTAACTCATATTATTAACCATATTATGCTAATATGATCAATAGAACGACAATCACTATACTTATTACACTCACTATTATCAATCTAACTCATATTATTAGCCATATTATGCTTATGTGATCGATATAACGACAATTACTATACTTATTACTCTTATTATTATCAATCTAACTCATATTATTAACCATATTATGCAGATATGATCGGTAGAACGACAATTACTATACTTATTACTCTAATTATTATCAATCTAACTAATATTATTAGCCATATTATGCCTATGTGATCGATAGAACGACAATTACTATACGTATTACTCTTATTATTATCAATCTAACTCATATTACTAGCCATATTATGCTTATACGATCGATAGACCGACAATTACTATACTTATTACTCTTATTATTATCAATCTAACTCATATTATTAGCCATATTATGCTTATATGATCGACAGAACGACAATTACTATACTTATTACACTCACTATTATCAATCTAACTCATATTATTAGCCATATTATGCTTATATGATCGACAGAACGACAATTACTATACTTATTACACTCACTATTATCAATCTAAGTCATATTATTAGCCATATTATGCTTATGTGATCGACAGAACAACAATTACTATACTTATTACACTCACTATTATCAATCTAACTCATATTATTAGCCATATTATGCTTATATGATCGATAGAACGACAATTACTATACTCATTACTCTTATTATTATCAATCTAACTCATATTATTAGCCATATTATGCTTATGTGATCGATAGAACGACAATTACTATTCTTATTACTCTTATTATTATAAATCTAACTCATGTTATTAGCCATATTATGCTTATACGATCGATAGAACGACAATTACTATAATTATTACTCTTATTGTTATCAATCTAACTCATATTATTAACCATATTATGCTAATATGATCGATAGAACGACAATCACTATACTTATTACACTCACTATTATCAATCTAACTCATATTATTAGCCGTATTATGCTTATATGATCGACAGAACGACAATTACTATACTTATTTCACTCACTATTATCAATCCAACTCATATTATTAGCCATATTATGCTTATATGATCGATAGAACGACAATTACTATACTCATTACTCTTATTTTTATCAATCGAACTCATATTATTAACCATATTATGCCTATATGATCGATAGAACGACAATTACTATACTCATTACTCTTATTATTATGAATCTAACTCATATTATTAGCCATATTATGCATATATGATCGATAGAACGACAATTACTATACTTATTACTCTTATTATTATCAATCTAACACATATTATTAGCCATATTATGCTTATTTGATCGATAGAACTACAATTACTATGCTTATTACTCTTATTGTTATCAATCTAACTCATATTATTAGCCATATTATGCTTATATGATCGATAGAACGACAATTACTATAATTATTACTCTTATTGTTATCAATCTAACTCATATTATTAGCCATATTATGCTTATATGAGCAATGGAACTACAATTGCTATACTTATTACACTCACTATTATTAATCTAACTCATAATATTAAACATATTTTGCTAATATGATCGATTGAACGGCAATTACTATACTTATTACACTCACTATTATCAATTAACTCATATTATTAGCCATATTACGCTTATATGATCGATAGAACGACAATTACTATACTTATTACTCATGTTATTATCAATCTAACTCATATTATTAGCCATATTATGCTTATATGATCGACAGAACGACAATTACTATACTTATTACACTCACTGTTATCAATCTAACTCATAATATTAAACATATTATGCTAATGTGATCGATAGAACGACAATTACTATACTTATTACACTCACTATTATCAATCTAAGTCATATTATTAGCCATATTATGCTTATGTGATCGACAGAACAACAATTACTATACTTATTACACTCACTATTATCAATCCAACTCATATTATTAGCCATATTATGCTTATATGATCGATAGAACGACAATTACTATACTCATTACTCTTATTTTTATCAATCGAACTCATATTATTAACCATATTATGCCTATATGATCGATAGAACGACAATTACTATACTCATTACTCTTATTATTATGAATCTAACTCATATTATTAGCCATATTATGCATATATGATCGATAGAACGACAATTACTATACTTATTACTCTTATTGTTATCAATCTAACTCATATTATTAACCATATTATGCTAATATGATCAATAGAACGACAATCACTATACTTATTACACTCACTATTATCAATCTAACTCATATTATTAGCCATATTATGCTTATGTGATCGATATAACGACAATTACTATACTTATTACTCTTATTATTATCAATCTAACTCATATTATTAACCATATTATGCAGATATGATCGATAGAACGACAATTACTATACTTATTACTCTAATTATTATCAATCTAACTAATATTATTAGCCATATTATGCCTATGTGATCGATAGAACGACAATTACTATACGTATTACTCTTATTATTATCAATCTAACTCATATTATTAGCCATATTATGCTTATATGATCGACAGAACGACAATTACTATACGTATTACTCTTATTATTATCAATCTAACTCATATTATTACCAATATTGCGCAGATATGATCGATAGCACGACATTTACTATACTTACTACTCTTATTATTATCAATCTAACTCATTATTAGCCATATTATGCTTATGTGATCGACAGAACGACAATTACTATAGTTATTACACTCACTATTATCAATCTAACTCATATTATTAGCCATATTATGCTCATATGATCGATAGAACGACAATTACTATACGTATTACTCTTATTATTATCAATCTAACTCATATTATTAGCCATATTATGCTTATACGATCGATAGAACGACAATTACTATACTTGTTACTCTTATTATTATCAATCTAACTCATATTATTAACCATATTATGCTTATATGATCGATAGAACGAGAACTACTGTACTCACTACTCTTAGTATTATCAATCTAACTCATATTATTAGCCATGTTATGCTTATATGATCGAAAAAACGACAATTACTATACTTATTACACTCACTATTATCAATCTAACTCATATTATTACCAATATTACGCAGATATGATCGATAGCACTACATTTACTATACTTATTACTCTTATTATTATCAACCTAACTCATATTATTAACCATATTATGCTTATATGATCGACGGAACGACAATTGCGATACTTATTACACTCACTATTATCATTCTAACTGATATTATTAACAATATTACGCAGATATGATCGATAGGACTACAATTACTATACTTATTACTATTATTATTATCAACCTAACTCATATTATTAACCATATTATGCTAATATGATCGATAGAATGACAATTACTATACTTATTACACTCACTATTATCAATCTAACTCATATTATTAACCATATTATGCAGATATGATCGATAGCACGACATTTACTATACTTACTACTCTTATTATTATCAATCTAACTCATATTATTAGCCATATTATGCTTAAATGATCGATAGAACGACAATTACTATACTTATTACTCTTATTATTATCAATCTAACTCATATTATTAGCCATATTATGCTTATATGAGCAATAAAACTACAATTGCTATACTTATTACACTCACTATTATCAATCTAACTCATAATATTAAACATATTATGCTCATATGATCGACTGAACGACAATTACTATACTTATTACACTCACTATTATCAATTAACTCATATTATTAGCCATATTATGCTTATATGATCGACAGAACGACAATTACTATACTTATTACACTCACTATTATCAATCTAACTCATATTATTAGCCATATTATGCTTATATGAGCAATAAAACTACAATTGCTATACTTATTACTCTTATTATTATCAATCTAACTCATATTATTAGCCATATTATGCTTATATGAGCAATAAAACTACAATTGCTATACTTATTACACTCACTATTATCAATCTAACTCATAATATTAAACATATTATGCTCATATGATCGACTGAACGACAATTACTATACTTATTACACTCACTATTATCAATTAACTCATATTATTAGCCATATTATGCTTATATGATCGACAGAACGACAATTACTATACTTATTACACTCACTATTATCAATCTAACTCATATTATTAGCCATATTATGCTTATATGAGCAATAAAACTACAATTGCTATACTTATTACACTCACTATTATCAATCTAACTCATATTATTAGCCATATTATGCTTATGTGATCGATAGAACGACAATTACTATACTTATTTCTCTTATTATTATCAATGTAACTCATATTATTAGCCATATTATGCTTATGTGATCGATATAACGACAATTACTATACTTATTACTCTTATTATTATCAATCTAACTCATATTATTAGCCATATTATGCTTATATAATCGATAGAACGAGAATTACTATACTCACTACTCTTAGTATTATCAATCTAACTCATATTATTAACCGTATTATGCAGATATGATCGATAGCACGACATTTACTATACTTACTACTCTTATTATTATCAATCTAACTCATATTATTAGCCATATTATGCTTATATGAGCAATAGAACTACAATTGCTATACTTATTACTCTCACTATTATCAATCTAACTCATATTATTAGACATATTATGCTTATATGAGCAATAGAACTACAATTACTATACTTATTACACTCACTATTATCAATCTAACTCGTATTTTTAGCCATATTATGCTTATATGATCGACAGAACGACAATTGCTATACTTATTACACACACTATTATCAATCTAACTCATTATTAGCCATATTATGCAAATTTGGTCGATAGAACGACAATCACTATACTTATTACTCTTATTATTATCAACCTAGCTCATATTATTAGCCATGTTATGCTTATATGATCGAAAAAACGACAATTACTATACTTATTACACTCACTATTATCAATCTAACTCATATTATTACCAATATTACGCAGATATGATCGATAGCACTACATTTACTATACTTATTACTCTTATTATTATCAACCTAACTCATATTATTAACCATATTATGCTTATATGATCGACGGAACGACAATTGCGATACTTATTACACTCACTATTATCATTCTAACTGATATTATTAACAATATTACGCAGATATGATCGATAGGACTACAATTACTATACTTATTACTATTATTATTATCAACCTAACTCATATTATTAACCATATTATGCTAATATGATCGATAGAATGACAATTACTATACTTATTACACTCACTATTATCAATCTAACTCATATTATTAACCATATTATGCAGATATGATCGATAGCACGACATTTACTATACTTACTACTCTTATTATTATCAATCTAACTCATATTATTAGCCATATTATGCTTAAATGATCGATAGAACGACAATTACTATACTTATTACTCTTATTATTATCAATCTAACTCATATTATTAGCCATATTATGCTTATATGAGCAATAAAACTACAATTGCTATACTTATTACACTCACTATTATCAATCTAACTCATAATATTAAACATATTATGCTCATATGATCGACTGAACGACAATTACTATACTTATTACACTCACTATTATCAATTAACTCATATTATTAGCCATATTATGCTTATATGATCGACAGAACGACAATTACTATACTTATTACACTCACTATTATCAATCTAACTCATATTATTAGCCATATTATGCTTATATGAGCAATAAAACTACAATTGCTATACTTATTACTCTTATTATTATCAATCTAACTCATATTATTAGCCATATTATGCTTATATGAGCAATAAAACTACAATTGCTATACTTATTACACTCACTATTATCAATCTAACTCATAATATTAAACATATTATGCTCATATGATCGACTGAACGACAATTACTATACTTATTACACTCACTATTATCAATTAACTCATATTATTAGCCATATTATGCTTATATGATCGACAGAACGACAATTACTATACTTATTACACTCACTATTATCAATCTAACTCATATTATTAGCCATATTATGCTTATATGAGCAATAAAACTACAATTGCTATACTTATTACACTCACTATTATCAATCTAACTCATATTATTAGCCATATTATGCTTATGTGATCGATAGAACGACAATTACTATACTTATTTCTCTTATTATTATCAATGTAACTCATATTATTAGCCATATTATGCTTATGTGATCGATATAACGACAATTACTATACTTATTACTCTTATTATTATCAATCTAACTCATATTATTAGCCATATTATGCTTATATAATCGATAGAACGAGAATTACTATACTCACTACTCTTAGTATTATCAATCTAACTCATATTATTAACCGTATTATGCAGATATGATCGATAGCACGACATTTACTATACTTACTACTCTTATTATTATCAATCTAACTCATATTATTAGCCATATTATGCTTATATGAGCAATAGAACTACAATTGCTATACTTATTACTCTCACTATTATCAATCTAACTCATATTATTAGACATATTATGCTTATATGAGCAATAGAACTACAATTACTATACTTATTACACTCACTATTATCAATCTAACTCGTATTTTTAGCCATATTATGCTTATATGATCGACAGAACGACAATTGCTATACTTATTACACACACTATTATCAATCTAACTCATTATTAGCCATATTATGCAAATTTGGTCGATAGAACGACAATCACTATACTTATTACTCTTATTATTATCAACCTAGCTCATATTATTAGCCATATTATGCTTAAATGATCGATAGAACGACAATTACTATACTTATTACTCTTATTATTATGAATCTAACTCGTATTATTAACCATATTATGCAGATATGATCGATAGAACTACAATTACTATACTCATTATTCTTATTATTATCAATCTAACTCATATTATTAGCCATATTATGCTTATATGATCGATAGAACGAGAATTACTATACTCACTACTCTTAGTATTATCAATCTAACTCATATTATTAACCGTATTATGCAGATATGATCGATAGCACGACATTTACTATACTTACTACTCTTATTATTATCAATCTAACTCATATTATTAGCCATATTATGCTTATATGAGCAATAGAACTACAATTGCTATACTTATTACTCTCACTATTATCAATCTAACTCATATTTTTAGCCATATTATGCTTATATAATCGATAGAACGAGAATTACTATACTCACTACTCTTAGTATTATCAATCTAACTCATATTATTAGCCATATTATGCTTATATGATCGACAGAACGACAATTACTATACGTATTACTCTTATTATTATCAATCTAACTCATATTATTACCAATATTGCGCAGATATGATCGATAGCACGACATTTACTATACTTACTACTCTTATTATTATCAATCTAACTCATTATTAGCCATATTATGCTTATGTGATCGACAGAACGACAATTACTATAGTTATTACACTCACTATTATCAATCTAACTCATATTATTAGCCATATTATGCTTATATGATCGATAGAACGACAATTACTATACTCATTACTCTTATTATTATCAATCTAACTCATATTATTAGCCATTTTATGCCTATATGATCGATAGGACGAGAATTACTATACTCACTACTCTTAGTATTATCAATCTAACTCATATTATTAGCCATATTATGCTTATATGATCGATAGAACGACAACTACTATACTTATTACTCTTATTATTATCAATCTAACTCATATTATTAACCATATTATGCTTATATGATCGACGGAACGACAACTACGATACTTATTACACTCACTATTATCATTCTAACTCATATTATTACCAATATTATGCTTATATGATCGATAGAACGACAATTACTATACTCATTACTCTTAATTTTATGAATCTAACTCGTATTATTAACCATATTATGCAGATATGATCGATAGAACTACAATTACTATACTCATTATTCTTATTATTATCAATCTAACTCATATTATTAGCCATATTATGCTTATATGATCGATAGAACGAGAATTACTATACTCACTACTCTTATTATTATCAATCTAACTCATATTACTAGCCATATTATGCTTATACGATCGATAGACCGACAATTACTATACTTATTACTCTTATTATTATCAATCTAACTCATATTATTAGCCATATTATGCTTATATGATCGACAGAACGACAATTACTATACTTATTACACTCACTATTATCAATCTAACTCATATTATTAGCCATATTATGCTTATATGATCGACAGAACGACAATTACTATACTTATTACACTCACTATTATCAATCTAAGTCATATTATTAGCCATATTATGCTTATGTGATCGACAGAACAACAATTACTATACTTATTACACTCACTATTATCAATCTAACTCATATTATTAGCCATATTATGCTTATATGATCGATAGAACGACAATTACTATACTCATTACTCTTATTATTATCAATCTAACTCATATTATTAGCCATATTATGCTTATGTGATCGATAGAACGACAATTACTATTCTTATTACTCTTATTATTATAAATCTAACTCATGTTATTAGCCATATTATGCTTATACGATCGATAGAACGACAATTACTATACTTATTACACTCACTGTTATCAATCTAACTCATAATATTAAACATATTATGCTAATGTGATCGATAGAACGACAATTACTATACTTATTACACTCACTATTATCAATCTAACTCATTATTAGCCATATTATGCAAATTTGGTCGATAGAACGACAATCACTATACTTATTACTCTTATTATTATCAACCTAGCTCATATTATTAGCCATGTTATGCTTATATGATCGAAAAAACGACAATTACTATACTTATTACACTCACTATTATCAATCTAACTCATATTATTACCAATATTACGCAGATATGATCGATAGCACTACATTTACTATACTTATTACTCTTATTATTATCAACCTAACTCATATTATTAACCATATTATGCTTATATGATCGACGGAACGACAATTGCGATACTTATTACACTCACTATTATCATTCTAACTGATATTATTAACAATATTACGCAGATATGATCGATAGGACTACAATTACTATACTTATTACTATTATTATTATCAACCTAACTCATATTATTAACCATATTATGCTAATATGATCGATAGAATGACAATTACTATACTTATTACACTCACTATTATCAATCTAACTCATATTATTAACCATATTATGCAGATATGATCGATAGCACGACATTTACTATACTTACTACTCTTATTATTATCAATCTAACTCATATTATTAGCCATATTATGCTTAAATGATCGATAGAACGACAATTACTATACTTATTACTCTTATTATTATCAATCTAACTCATATTATTAGCCATATTATGCTTATATGAGCAATAAAACTACAATTGCTATACTTATTACACTCACTATTATCAATCTAACTCATAATATTAAACATATTATGCTCATATGATCGACTGAACGACAATTACTATACTTATTACACTCACTATTATCAATTAACTCATATTATTAGCCATATTATGCTTATATGATCGACAGAACGACAATTACTATACTTATTACACTCACTATTATCAATCTAACTCATATTATTAGCCATATTATGCTTATATGAGCAATAAAACTACAATTGCTATACTTATTACTCTTATTATTATCAATCTAACTCATATTATTAGCCATATTATGCTTATATGAGCAATAAAACTACAATTGCTATACTTATTACACTCACTATTATCAATCTAACTCATAATATTAAACATATTATGCTCATATGATCGACTGAACGACAATTACTATACTTATTACACTCACTATTATCAATTAACTCATATTATTAGCCATATTATGCTTATATGATCGACAGAACGACAATTACTATACTTATTACACTCACTATTATCAATCTAACTCATATTATTAGCCATATTATGCTTATATGAGCAATAAAACTACAATTGCTATACTTATTACACTCACTATTATCAATCTAACTCATATTATTAGCCATATTATGCTTATGTGATCGATAGAACGACAATTACTATACTTATTTCTCTTATTATTATCAATGTAACTCATATTATTAGCCATATTATGCTTATGTGATCGATATAACGACAATTACTATACTTATTACTCTTATTATTATCAATCTAACTCATATTATTAGCCATATTATGCTTATATAATCGATAGAACGAGAATTACTATACTCACTACTCTTAGTATTATCAATCTAACTCATATTATTAACCGTATTATGCAGATATGATCGATAGCACGACATTTACTATACTTACTACTCTTATTATTATCAATCTAACTCATATTATTAGCCATATTATGCTTATATGAGCAATAGAACTACAATTGCTATACTTATTACTCTCACTATTATCAATCTAACTCATATTATTAGACATATTATGCTTATATGAGCAATAGAACTACAATTACTATACTTATTACACTCACTATTATCAATCTAACTCGTATTTTTAGCCATATTATGCTTATATGATCGACAGAACGACAATTGCTATACTTATTACACACACTATTATCAATCTAACTCATTATTAGCCATATTATGCAAATTTGGTCGATAGAACGACAATCACTATACTTATTACTCTTATTATTATCAACCTAGCTCATATTATTAGCCATATTATGCTTAAATGATCGATAGAACGACAATTACTATACTTATTACTCTTATTATTATGAATCTAACTCGTATTATTAACCATATTATGCAGATATGATCGATAGAACTACAATTACTATACTCATTATTCTTATTATTATCAATCTAACTCATATTATTAGCCATATTATGCTTATATGATCGATAGAACGAGAATTACTATACTCACTACTCTTAGTATTATCAATCTAACTCATATTATTAACCGTATTATGCAGATATGATCGATAGCACGACATTTACTATACTTACTACTCTTATTATTATCAATCTAACTCATATTATTAGCCATATTATGCTTATATGAGCAATAGAACTACAATTGCTATACTTATTACTCTCACTATTATCAATCTAACTCATATTTTTAGCCATATTATGCTTATATAATCGATAGAACGAGAATTACTATACTCACTACTCTTAGTATTATCAATCTAACTCATATTATTAGCCATATTATGCTTATATGATCGACAGAACGACAATTACTATACGTATTACTCTTATTATTATCAATCTAACTCATATTATTACCAATATTGCGCAGATATGATCGATAGCACGACATTTACTATACTTACTACTCTTATTATTATCAATCTAACTCATTATTAGCCATATTATGCTTATGTGATCGACAGAACGACAATTACTATAGTTATTACACTCACTATTATCAATCTAACTCATATTATTAGCCATATTATGCTTATATGATCGATAGAACGACAATTACTATACTCATTACTCTTATTATTATCAATCTAACTCATATTATTAGCCATTTTATGCCTATATGATCGATAGGACGAGAATTACTATACTCACTACTCTTAGTATTATCAATCTAACTCATATTATTAGCCATATTATGCTTATATGATCGATAGAACGACAACTTCTATACTTATTACTCTTATTATTATCAATCTAACTCATATTATTAACCATATTATGCTTATATGATCGACGGAACGACAATTACGATACTTATTACACTCACTATTATCATTCTAACTCATATTATTACCAATATTATGCTTATATGATCGATAGAACGACAATTACTATACTCATTACTCTTAATTTTATGAATCTAACTCATATTATTAACACTATTATGCAGATATGATCGATAGAACGACAATTACGATACTTATTACACTCACTATTATCATTCTAACTCATATTATTACCAATATTACGCAGATATGATCGATAGGACTACATTTACTATACTTATTACTCTTATTATTATCAACCTAACTCATATTATTAACCATATTATGCTAATATGATCGATAGAATGACAATTACTATACTTATTACACTCACTATTATCAATCTAACTCATATTATTAACCATATTATGCAGATATGATCGATAGCACGACATTTACTATACTTACTACTCTTATTATTATCAATCTAACTCATATTATTAGCCATATTATGCTTAAATGATCGATAGAACGACAATTACTATACTTATTACACTCACTATTATCAATCTAACTCATAATATTAAACATATTATGCTAATATGATCGACTGAACGACAATTACTATACTTATTACACTCACTATTATCAATTAACTCATATTATTAGCCATATTATGCTTATATGATCGACAGAACGACAATTACTATACTTATTACACTCACTATTATCAATCTAACTCATATTATTAGCCATATTATGCTTATGTGATCGATAGAACGACAATTACTATACTTATTACTCTTATTATTATCAATGTAACTCATATTATTAGCCATATTATGCAGATATGATCGATAGCACGACATTCACTATACTTACTACTCTTATTATTATCAATCTAACTCATATTATTACCAATATTACGCAGATATGATCGATAGCGCGATATTTACAATACTTATTACTCTTATTATTATCAACCTAACTCATGTTATTAACCATATTATGCCAATATGATCGATAGAACGACAATTACTATACTTATTACACTCACTATTATCAATCTAACAGATATTATTAACCATATTATGCAGATATGATCGATAGCACGACATTTACTATACTTACTACTCTTATTATTATCAATCTAACTCATATTATTAACCATATTATGCAGATATGATCGATAGCACGACATTTACTATACTCACTGCTCTTATTATTATCAATCTAACTCATATTATTAGCCATATTATGCTTAAATGATCGATAGAACGACAATTACTATACTTATTACTCTTATTATTATGAATCTAACTCATATTATTAACCATATTATGCAGTTATGATCGATAGAACTTCAATTTCTATACTCATTACTCTTATTATTATCAATCTAACTCATATTATTAGCCATGTTATGCTTATATGATCGAAAAAACGACAATTACTATACTTATTACACTCACTATTATCAATCTAACTCATATTATTACCAATATTACGCAGACATGATCGATAGCACTACGTTTACTATACTTATTACTCTTATTATTATCAACCTAACTCATATTATTAACCATACTATGCAAATATGATCGATAAAATGACAATTACTATACATATTACACTTACTATTATCAATCTAACTCATATTATTAGCCATATTATGCAGATATGATCGATAGAACTACAATTACTATACTCATTACTCTTATTATTATCAATCTAACTCATATTATTAGACATATTATGCTTATATGAGCAATAGAACTACAATTACTATACTTATTACACTCACTATTATCAATCTAACTCGTATTTTTAGCCATATTATGCTTATATGATCGACAGAACGACAATTGCTATACTTATTACACACACTATTATCAATCTAACTCACTATTAGCCATATTATGCAAATTTGGTCGATAGAACGACAATCACTATACTTATTACTCTTATTATTATCAACCTAGCTCATATTATTAGCCATATTATGCTTTTATGATCGATAGAACGACAATTACTATAATTACTATTCTTATTTTTTTCAACCTAACTCATATTATTAGCCATATTATGCTTAAATGATCGATAGAACGACAATTACTATACTTATTACTCTTATTATTATCAATCTAACTCATATTATTACCAATATTGCGCAGATATGATCGATAGCACGACATTTACTATACTTATTACTCTTATTATTATCAACCTAACTCATGTTATTAACCATATTATGCTTATATGATCGACAGAGCGACAATTACGATACTTATTACACTCACTATTATCAATCTAACTCATATTATTACCAATATGACGCAGATATGATCGATAGGACTACATTTACTATACTTATTACTCTTATTATTATCAACCTAACTCATGTTATTAGCCATATTATGCTTATACGATCGACAGAACGACAATTACTATACTTCTTACACTCACTGTTATCAATCTAACTCATAATATTAAACATATTATGCTAATGTGATCGATAGAACGACAATTACTATACTTATTACACTCACTATTATCAATCTAAGTCATATTATTAGCCATATTATGCTTATGTGATCGACAGAAGAACAATTACTATACTTATTACACTCACTATTATCAATCTAACTCATATTATTAGCCATATTATGCTTATATGATCGATAGAACGACAATTACTATACTTATTACTCTTATAATTATCAATCTAACTCATATTATTAGCCATATTATGCTTATATGATCGACAGAACGACAATTACTATACACATTACTCTTATTATTATCAATCTAACCCATATTATTAGCCATATTATGCTTATATGATCGAAAGAACGACAATTACTATACTTATTACACTCACTATTATCAATCTAACTCATATTATTACCAATATTACGCAGATATGATCGATAGAACGACAATTACTATACTTATTACACTCACTATTATCAATCTAACTCATATTATTAGCCATATTATGCTTATATGATCGACAGAACGACAATTACTGTACTTATTACACTCACTATTATCAATCTAACTCATATTATTAGCCATATTATGCTTATATGATCGGTAGAACGACAATTACTATACTTATTACACTCACTATTATCAATCTAACTCATATTATTACCAATATTACGCAGATATGATCGATAGCACTACATTTACTATACTTATTACTCTTATTATTATCAACCTAACTCATATTATTAACCATACTATGCAAATATGATCGATAAAATGACAATTACTATACATATTACACTTACTATTATCAATCTAACTCATATTATTAGCCATATTATGCAGATATGATCGATAGAACTACAATTACTATACTCATTACTCTTATTATTATCAATCTAACTCATATTATTAGACATATTATGCTTATATGAGCAATAGAACTACAATTACTATACTTATTACACTCACTATTATCAATCTAACTCGTATTTTTAGCCATATTATGCTTATATGATCGACAGAACGACAATTGCTATACTTATTACACACACTATTATCAATCTAACTCACTATTAGCCATATTATGCAAATTTGGTCGATAGAACGACAATCACTATACTTATTACTCTTATTATTATCAACCTAGCTCATATTATTAGCCATATTATGCTTTTATGATCGATAGAACGACAATTACTATAATTACTATTCTTATTTTTTTCAACCTAACTCATATTATTAGCCATATTATGCTTAAATGATCGATAGAACGACAATTACTATACTTATTACTCTTATTATTATCAATCTAACTCATATTATTACCAATATTGCGCAGATATGATCGATAGCACGACATTTACTATACTTATTACTCTTATTATTATCAACCTAACTCATGTTATTAACCATATTATGCTTATATGATCGACAGAGCGACAATTACGATACTTATTACACTCACTATTATCAATCTAACTCATATTATTACCAATATGACGCAGATATGATCGATAGGACTACATTTACTATACTTATTACTCTTATTATTATCAACCTAACTCATGTTATTAGCCATATTATGCTTATACGATCGACAGAACGACAATTACTATACTTCTTACACTCACTGTTATCAATCTAACTCATAATATTAAACATATTATGCTAATGTGATCGATAGAACGACAATTACTATACTTATTACACTCACTATTATCAATCTAAGTCATATTATTAGCCATATTATGCTTATGTGATCGACAGAAGAACAATTACTATACTTATTACACTCACTATTATCAATCTAACTCATATTATTAGCCATATTATGCTTATATGATCGATAGAACGAGAATTACTATACTCACTACTCTTAGTATTATCAATCTAACTCATATTATTAGCCATATTATGCTTATATAATCGATAGAACGACAATTACTATACTTATTACTCTTATTATTATCAATCTAACTCATATTATTAGCCATATTATGCTTATATGAGCAATGGAACTACAATTGCTATACTTATTACACTCACTATTATTAGTCTAACTCATAATATTAAACATATTTTGCTAATATGATCGATTGAACGACAATTACTATACTTATTACACTCACTATTATCAATTAACTCATATTATTAGCCATATTATGCTTATATGATCGATAGAACGACAATTACTATACTTATTACTCTTGTTATTATCAATCTAACTCATATTATTAGCCATATTATGCTTATATGATCGATAGAACGACAATTACTATACTCATTACTCTTATTATTATCAATCTAACTCATATTATTAGCCATATTATGCTTATGTGATCGATAGAACGACAATTACTATTCTTATTACTCTTATTATTATAAATCTAACTCATGTTATTAGCCATATTATGCTTATACGATCGATAGAACGACAATTACTATAATTATTACTCTTATTGTTATCAATCTAACTCATATTATTAACCATATTATGCTAATATGATCGATAGAACGACAATCACTATACTTATTACACTCACTATTATCAATCTAACTCATATTATTAGCCGTATTATGCTTATATGATCGACAGAACGACAATTACTATACTTATTTCACTCACTATTATCAATCCAACTCATATTATTAGCCATATTATGCTTATATGATCGATAGAACGACAATTACTATACTCATTACTCTTATTTTTATCAATCGAACTCATATTATTAACCATATTATGCCTATATGATCGATAGAACGACAATTACTATACTCATTACTCTTATTATTATGAATCTAACTCATATTATTAGCCATATTATGCATATATGATCGATAGAACGACAATTACTATACTTATTACTCTTATTATTATCAATCTAACACATATTATTAGCCATATTATGCTTATTTGATCGATAGAACTACAATTACTATGCTTATTACTCTTATTGTTATCAATCTAACTCATATTATTAGCCATATTATGCTTATATGATCGATAGAACGACAATTACTATAATTATTACTCTTATTGTTATCAATCTAACTCATATTATTAACCATATTATGCTAATATGATCAATAGAACGACAATCACTATACTTATTACACTCACTGTTATCAATCTAACTCATATTATTAGCCATATTATGCTTATGTGATCGATATAACGACAATTACTATACTTATTACTCTTATTATTATCAATCTAACTCATATTATTAACCATATTATGCAGATATGATCGATAGAACGACAATTACTATACTTATTACTCTAATTATTATCAATCTAACTAATATTATTAGCCATATTATGCCTATGTGATCGATAGAACGACAATTACTATACGTATTACTCTTATTATTATCAATCTAACTCATATTATTAGCCATATTATGCTTATACGATCGATAGACCGACAATTACTATACTTATTACTCTTATTATTATCAATCTAACTCATATTATTAGCCATATTATGCTTATATGATCGACAGAACGACAATTACTATACTTATTACACTCACTATTATCAATCTAACTCATATTATTAGCCATATTATGCTTATATGATCGACAGAACGACAATTACTATACTTATTACACTCACTATTATCAATCTAAGTCATATTATTAGCCATATTATGCTTATGTGATCGACAGAACAACAATTACTATACTTATTACACTCACTATTATCAATCTAACTCATATTATTAGCCATATTATGCTTATATGATCGATAGAACGACAATTACTATACTCATTACTCTTATTATTATCAATCTAACTCATATTATTAGCCATATTATGCTTATGTGATCGATAGAACGACAATTACTATTCTTATTACTCTTATTATTATAAATCTAACTCATGTTATTAGCCATATTATGCTTATACGATCGATAGAACGACAATTACTATAATTATTACTCTCATTGTTATCAATCTAACTCATATTATTAACCATATTATGCTAATATGATCGATAGAACGACAATCACTATACTTATTACACTCACTATTATCAATCTAACTCATATTATTAGCCGTATTATGCTTATATGATCGACAGAACGACAATTACTATACTTATTTCACTCACTATTATCAATCCAACTCATATTATTAGCCATATTATGCTTATATGATCGATAGAACGACAATTACTATACTCATTACTCTTATTTTTATCAATCGAACTCATATTATTAACCATATTATGCCTATATGATCGATAGAACGACAATTACTATACTCATTACTCTTATTATTATGAATCTAACTCATATTATTAGCCATATTATGCATATATGATCGATAGAACGACAATTACTATACTTATTACTCTTATTATTATCAATCTAACACATATTATTAGCCATATTATGCTTATTTGATCGATAGAACTACAATTACTATGCTTATTACTCTTATTGTTATCAATCTAACTCATATTATTAGCCATATTATGCTTATATGATCGATAGAACGACAATTACTATAATTATTACTCTTATTGTTATCAATCTAACTCATATTATTAACCATATTATGCTAATATGATCAATAGAACGACAATCACTATACTTATTACACTCACTATTATCAATCTAACTCATATTATTAGCCATATTATGCCTATGTGATCGATAGAACGACAATTACTATACGTATTACTCTTATTATTATCAATCTAACTCATATTATTAGCCATATTATGCTAATATGATCAATAGAACGACAATCACTATACTTATTACACTCACTATTATCAATCTAACTCATATTATTAGCCATATTATGCCTATGTGATCGATAGAACGACAATTACTATACGTATTACTCTTATTATTATCAATCTAACTCATATTATTAGCCATATTATGCTTATACGATCGATAGACCGACAATTACTATACTTATTACTCTTATTATTATCAATCTAACTCATATTATTAGCCATATTATGCTTATATGATCGACAGAACGACAATTACTATACTTATTACACTCACTATTATCAATCTAACTCATATTATTAGCCATATTATGCTTATATGATCGACAGAACGACAATTACTATACATATTACACTCACTATTATCAATCTAAGTCATATTATTAGCCATATTATGCTTATGTGATCGACAGAACAACAATTACTATACTTATTACACTCACTATTATCAATCTAACTCATATTATTAGCCATATTATGCTTATATGATCGATAGAACGACAATTACTATACTCATTACTCTTATTATTGTCAATCTAACTCATATTATTAGCCATATTATGCTTATGTGATCGATAGAACGACAATTACTATTCTTATTACTCTTATTATTATAAATCTAACTCATGTTATTAGCCATATTATGCTTATACGATCGATAGAACGACAATTACTATAATTATTACTCTTATTGTTATCAATCTAACTCATATTATTAACCATATTATGCTAATATGATCGATAGAACGACAATCACTATACTTATTACACTCACTATCATCAATCTAACTCATATTATTAGCCGTATTATGCTTATATGATCGACAGAACGACAATTACTATACTTATTTCACTCACTATTATCAATCCAACTCATATTATTAGCCATATTATGCTTATATGATCGATAGAACGACAATTACTATACTCATTACTCTTATTTTTATCAATCGAACTCATATTATTAACCATATTATGCCTATATGATCGATAGAACGACAATTACTATACTCATTACTCTTATTATTATGAATCTAACTCATATTATTAGCCATATTATGCATATATGATCGATAGAACGACAATTACTATACTTATTACTCTTATTATTATCAATCTAACACATATTATTAGCCATATTATGCTTATTTGATCGATAGAACTACAATTACTATGCTTATTACTCTTATTGTTATCAATCTAACTCATATTATTAGCCATATTATGCTTATATGATCGATAGAACGACAATTACTATAATTATTACTCTTATTGTTATCAATCTAACTCATATTATTAGCCATATTATGCTTATATGAGCAATGGAACTACAATTGCTATACTTATTACACTCACTATTATTAATCTAACTCATAATATTAAACATATTTTGCTAATATGATCGATTGAACGACAATTACTATACTTATTACACTCACTATTATCAATTAACTCATATTATTAGCCATATTATGCTTATATGATCGATAGAACGACAATTACTATACTTATTACTCTTGTTATTATCAATCTAACTCATATTATTAGCCATATTATGCTTATATGATCGACAGAACGACAATTACTATACTTATTACACTCACTGTTATCAATCTAACTCATAATATTAAACATATTATGCTAATGTGATCGATAGAACGACAATTACTATACTTATTACACTCACTATTATCAATCTAAGTCATATTATTAGCCATATTATGCTTATGTGATCGACAGAACAACAATTACTATACTTATTACACTCACTATTATCAATCTAACTCATATTATTAGCCATATTATGCTTATATGATCGATAGAACGACAATTACTATACTCATTACTCTTATTGTTATCAATCTAACTCATATTATTAACCATATTATGCTAATATGATCGATAGAACGACAATCACTATACTTATTACACTCACTATTATCAATCTAACTCATATTATTAGCCGTATTATGCTTATATGATCGACAGAACGACAATTACTATACTTATTTCACTCACTATTATCAATCCAACTCATATTATTAGCCATATTATGCTTATATGATCGATAGAACGACAATTACTATACTCATTACTCTTATTTTTATCAATCGAACTCATATTATTAACCATATTATGCCTATATGATCGATAGAACGACAATTACTATACTCATTACTCTTATTATTATGAATCTAACTCATATTATTAGCCATATTATGCATATATGATCGATATAACGACAATTACTATACTTATTACTCTTATTAGTATCAATCTAACTCATATTATTAACCATATTATGCAGATATGATCGATAGAACGACAATTACTATACTTATTACTCTAATTATTATCAATCTAACTAATATTATTAGCCATATTATGCCTATGTGATCGATAGAACGACAATTACTATACGTATTACTCTTATTATTATCAATCTAACTCATATTATTAGCCATATTATGCTTATACGATCGATAGACCGACAATTACTATACTTAATACTCTTATTATTATCAATCTAACTCATATTATTAGCCATATTATGCTTATATGATCGACAGAACGACAATTACTATACTTATTACACTCACTATTATCAATCTAACTCATATTATTAGCCATATTATGGTTATATGATCGACAGAACGACAATTACTATACTTATTACACTCACTATTATCAATCTAAGTCATATTATTAGCCATATTATGCTTATGTGATCGACAGAACAACAATTACTATACTTATTACACTCACTATTATCAATCTAACTCAAATTATTAGCCATATTATGCTTATATGATCGATAGAACGACAATTACTATACTCATTACTCTTATTATTATCAACCTAACTCATATTATTAGCCATATTATGCTTATGTGATCGATAGAACGACAATTACTATTCTTATTACTCTTATTATTATAAATCTAACTCATGTTATTAGCCATATTATGCTTATACGATCGATAGAACGACAATTACTATAATTATTACTCTTATTGTTATCAATCCAACTCATATTATTAGCCATATTATGCTTATATGATCGATAGAACGACAATTACTATACTCATTACTCTTATTTTTATCAATCGAACTCATATTATTAACCATATTATGCATATATGATCGATAGAACGACAATTACTATACTTATTACTCTTATTATTATCAATCTAACACATATTATTAGCCATATTATGCTTATTTGATCGATAGAACTACAATTACTATGCTTATTACTCTTATTGTTATCAATCTAACTCATATTATTAGCCATATTATGCTTATATGATCGATAGAACGACAATTACTATAATTATTACTCTTATTGTTATCAATCTAACTCATATTATTAACCATATTATGCTAATATGATCAATAGAACGACAATCACTATACTTATTACACTCACTATTATCAATCTAACTCATATTATTAGCCATATTATGCTTATGTGATCGATATAACGACAATTACTATACTTATTACTCTTATTATTATCAATCTAACTCATATTATTAACCATATTATGCAGATATGATCGATAGAGCGACAATTACTATACTTATTACTCTAATTATTATCAATCTAACTAATATTATTAGCCATATTATGCCTATGTGATCGATAGAACGACAATTACTATACGTATTACTCTTATTATTATCAATCTAACTCATATTATTAGCCATATTATGCTTATACGATCGATAGACCGACAATTACTATACTTATTACTCTTATTATTATCAATCTAACTCATATTATTAGCCATATTATGCTTATATGATCGACAGAACGACAATTACTATACTTATTACACTCACTATTATCAATCTAACTCATATTATTAGCCATATTATGCTTATATGATCGACAGAACGACAATTACTATACTTATTACACTCACTATTATCAATCTAACAGATATTGTTAACCATATTATGCAGATATGATCGATAGCACGACATTTACTATACTTACTAGTCTTATTATTATCAATCTAACTCATATTATTAACCATATTATGCAGATATGATCGATAGCACGACATTTACTATACTCACTGCTCTTATTATTATCAATCTAACTCATATTATTAGCCATATTATGCTTAAATGATCGATAGAACGACAATTACTATACTTATTACTCTTATTATTATGAATCTAACTCATATTATTAACCATATTATGCAGTTATGATCGATAGAACTTCAATTTCTATACTCATTACTCTTATTATTATCAATCTAACTCATATTATTAGCCATGTTATGCTTATATGATCGAAAAAACGACAATTACTATACTTATTACACTCACTATTATCAATCTAACTCATATTATTACCAATATTACGCAGATATGATCGATAGCACTACATTTACTATACTTATTACTCTTATTATTATCAACCTAACTCATATTATTAACCATACTATGCTAATATGATCGATAAAATGACAATTACTATACATATTACACTTACTATTATCAATCTAACTCATATTATTAGCCATATTATGCAGATATGATCGATAGAACTACAATTACTATACTCATTACTCTTATTATTATCAATCTAACTTATATTATTAGCCATATTATGCTTATATGATCGAAAGAACGACAATTACTATACTTATTACACTCACTATTATCAATCTAACTCATATTATTACCAATATTACGCAGATACGATCGATAGCACGACATTTACTATGCTTATTACTCTTATTATTATCAACCTAACTCATATTATTAGCCATGTTATGCTTAAATGATCGATAGAACGATAATTACTATACTTATTACTCTTATTATTATCAATCTAACTCATATTATTAGACATATTATGCTTATATGAGCAATAGAACTACAATTACTATACTTATTACACTCACTATTATCAATCTAACTCGTATTTTTAGCCATATTATGCTTATATGATCGACAGAACGACAATTGCTATACTTATTACACACACTATTATCAATCTAACTCATTATTAGCCATATTATGCTTATATGATCGATAGAACGACAATTACTATACTCATTACTCTTATTATTATCAATCTAACTCATATTATTAGCCATATTATGCTTATGTGATCGATAGAACGACAATTACTATACTTATTACTCTTATTATTATCAATCTAACTCATATTATTAGCCATATTATGCTTATATGATCGATAGGACGACAATTACTATACTCATTACTCTGATTATTATGAATCTAACTCATATTAGTAGCCATATTATGCTTATATGATCGATAGAACGAAAATTACTATACTTATTACTCTTATAATTATCAATCTAACTCATATTATTAGCCATATTATGCTTATATGATCGACAGAACGACAATTACTATACACATTACTCTTATTATTATCAATCTAACCCATATTATTAGCCATATTATGCTTATATGATCGAAAGAACGACAATTACTATACTTATTACACTCACTATTATCAATCTAACTCATATTATTACCAATATTACGCAGATATGATCGATAGAACGACAATTACTATACTTATTACACTCACTATTATCAATCTAACTCATATTATTAGCCATATTATGCTTATATGATCGACAGAACGACAATTACTGTACTTATTACACTCACTATTATCAATCTAACTCATATTATTAGCCATATTATGCTTATATGATCGGTAGAACGACAATTACTATACTTATTACACTCACTATTATCAATCTAACTCATATTATTACCAATATTACGCAGATATGATCGATAGCACTACATTTACTATACTTATTACTCTTATTATTATCAACCTAACTCATATTATTAACCATACTATGCAAATATGATCGATAAAATGACAATTACTATACATATTACACTTACTATTATCAATCTAACTCATATTATTAGCCATATTATGCAGATATGATCGATAGAACTACAATTACTATACTCATTACTCTTATTATTATCAATCTAACTTATATTATTAGCCATATTATGCTTATATGATCGAAAGAACGACAATTACTATACTTATTACACTCACTATTATCAATCTAACTCATATTATTACCAATATTACGCAGATATGATCGATAGCACGACATTTACTATACTTATTACTCTTATTATTATCAACCTAACTCATGTTATTAACCATATTATGCTTATATGATCGACAGAACGACAATTACGATACTTATTACACTCACTATTATCAATCTAACTCATATTATTACCAATATGACGCAGATATGATCGATAGGACTACATTTACTATACTTATTACTCTTATTATTATCAACCTAACTCATGTTATTAGCCATATTATGCTTATACGATCGACAGAACGACAATTACTATACTTCTTACACTCACTGTTATCAATCTAACTCATAATATTAAACATATTATGCTAATGTGATCGATAGAACGACAATTACTATACTTATTACACTCACTATTATCAATCTAAGTCATATTATTAGCCATATTATGCTTATGTGATCGACAGAAGAACAATTACTATACTTATTACACTCACTATTATCAATCTAACTCATATTATTAGCCATATTATGCTTATATGATCGATAGAACGACAATTACTATACTTATTACTCTTATTATTATCAATCTAACTCATATTATTAGCCATATTATGCTTATATGATCGATAGAACGACAATTACTATACTCATTACTCTTATTATTATCAATCTAACTCATATTATTAGCCATATTATGCTTATGTGATCGATAGAACGACAATTACTATACTTATTACTCTTATTATTATCAATCTAACTCATATTATTAGCCATATTATGCTTATATGATCGATAGGACGACAATTACTATACTCATTACTCTGATTATTATGAATCTAACTCATATTAGTAGCCATATTATGCTTATATGATCGATAGAACGAAAATTACTATACTTATTACTCTTATTATTATCAATCTAACTCATATTATTAGCCATATTATGCTTATATGATCGAGAGAACGACAATTACTATACACACTACTCTTATTATTATCAATCTAACACATATTATTAGCCATATTATGCTTATATGATCGAAAGAACGACAATTACTATACTTATTACACTCACTATTATCAATCTAACTCATATTATTACCAATATTACGCAGATATGATCGATAGCACTACATTTACTATACTTATTACTCTTATTATTATCAACCTAACTCATATTATTAACCATACTATGCTAATACGATCGATAAAATGACAATTACTATACATATTACACTTACTATTATCAATCTAACTCATATTATTAGCCATATTATGCAGATATGATCGATAGAACTACAATTACTATACTCATTACTCTTATTATTATCAATCTAACTTATATTATTAGCCATATTATGCTTATATGATCGAAAGAACGACAATTACTATACTTATTACACTCACTATTATCAATCTAACTCATATTATTACCAATATTACGCAGATACGATCGATAGCACGACATTTACTATACTTATTGCTCTTATTATTATCAACCTAACTCATATTATTAACCATGTTATGCTAAAATGATCGATAGAACGACAATTACTATACTTATTACTCTTATTATTATCAATCTAACTCATATTATTAGACATATTATGCTTATATGAGCAATAGAACTACAATTACTATACTTATTACACTCACTATTATCAATCTAACTCGTATTTTTAGCCATATTATGCTTATATGATCGACAGAACGACAATTGCTATACTTATTACACACACTATTATCAATCTAACTCATTATTAGCCATATTATGCAAATTTGGTCGATAGAACGACAATCACTATACTTATTACTCTTATTATTATCAACCTAGCTCATATTATTAGCCATATTATGCTTTTATGATCGATAGAACGACAATTACTATAATTACTATTCTTATTTTTTTCAACCTAACTCATATTATTAGCCATATTATGCTTAAATGATCGATAGAACGACAATTACTATACTTATTACTCTTATTATTATGAATCTAACTCGTATTATTAACCATATTATGCAGATATGATCGATAGAACTACAATTACTATACTCATTACTCTTATTATTATCAATCTAACACATATTATTAGCCATATTATGCTTATATGATCGATAGAACGAGAATTACTATACTCACTACTCTTAGTATTATCAATCTAACTCATATTATTAGCCATATTATGCTTATATAATCGATAGAACGACAATTACTATACTTATTACTCTTATTATTATCAATCTAACTCATATTATTAGCCATATTATGCTTATATGAGCAATAGAACTACAATTGCTATACTTATTACACTCACTATTATTAATCTAACTCATAATATTAAACATATTTTGCTAATATGATCGATTGAACGACAATTACTATACTTATTACACTCACTATTATCAACTAACTCATATTATTAGCCATATTATGCTTATATGAGCAATAGAACTACAATTACTATACTTATTATACTCACTATTATCAATCTAACTCGTATTTTTAGCCATATTATGCTTATATGATCGACAGAACGACAATTGCTATAATTATTACACACACTATTATCAATCTAACTCATTATTAGCCATATTATGCAAATTTGGTCGATAGAACGACAATCACTATACTTATTACTCTTATTATTATCAACCTAGCTCATATTATTAGCCATATTATGCTTTTATGATCGATAGAACGACAATTACTATAATTACTATTCTTATTTTTATGAACCTAACTCATATTATTAGCCATATTATGCTTATATGATCGATAGAACGAGAATTACTATACTCACTACTCTTAGTATTATCAATCTAACTCATATTATTAGCCATATTATGCTTATATAATCGATAGAACGACAATTACTATACTTATTACTCTTATTATTATCAATCTAACTCATATTATTAGCCATATTATGCTTATGTGATCGATATAACGACAATTACTATACACATTACTCTTATTATTATCAATCTAACCCATATTATTAGCCATATTATGCTTATATGATCGAAAGAACGACAATTACTATACTTATTACACTCACTATTATCAATCAAACTCATATTATTACCAATATTACGCAGATATGATCGATAGAACGACAATTACTATACTTATTACACTCACTATTATCAATCTAACTCATATTATTAGCCATATTATGCTTATATGATCGACAGAACGACAATTACTGTACTTATTACACTCACTATTATCAATCTAACTCATATTATTAGCCATATTATGCTTATATGATCGGTAGAACGACAATTACTATACTTATTACACTCACTATTATCAATCTAACTCATATTATTACCAATATTACGCAGATATGATCGATAGCACTACATTTACTATACTTATTACTCTTATTATTATCAACCTAACTCATATTATTAACCATACTATGCAAATATGATCGATAAAATGACAATTACTATACATATTACACTTACTATTATCAATCTAACTCATATTATTAGCCATATTATGCAGATATGATCGACAGAACGACAATTACTGTACTTATTACACTCACTATTATCAATCTAACTCATATTATTAGCCATATTATGCTTATATGATCGGTAGAACGACAATTACTATACTTATTACACTCACTATTATCAATCTAACTCATATTATTACCAATATTACGCAGATATGATCGATAGCACTACATTTACTATACTTATTACTCTTATTATTATCAACCTAACTCATATTATTAACCATACTATGCAAATATGATCGATAAAATGACAATTACTATACATATTACACTTACTATTATCAATCTAACTCATATTATTAGCCATATTATGCAGATATGATCGATAGAACTACAATTACTATACTCATTACTCTTATTATTATCAATCTAACTCATATTATTAGCCATATTATGCTTATGTGATCGATAGAACGACAATTACTATACTTATTACTCTTATTATTATCAATCTAACTCATATTATTAGCCATATTATGCTTATATGATCGATAGGACGACAATTACTATACTCATTACTCTGATTATTATGAATCTAACTCATATTAGTAGCCATATTATGCTTATATGATCGATAGAACGAAAATTACTATACTTATTACTCTTATAATTATCAATCTAACTCATATTATTAGCCATATTATGCTTATAGGATCGACAGAACGACAATTACTATACACATTACTCTTATTATTATCAATCTAACCCATATTATTAGCCATATTATGCTTATATGATCGAAAGAACGACAATTACTATACTTATTACACTCACTATTATCAATCTAACTCATATTATTACCAATATTACGCAGATATGATCGATAGAACGACAATTACTATACTTATTACACTCACTATTATCAATCTAACTCATATTATTAGCCATATTATGCTTATATGATCGACAGAACGACAATTACTGTACTTATTACACTCACTATTATCAATCTAACTCATATTATTAGCCATATTATGCTTATATGATCGGTAGAACGACAATTACTATACTTATTACACTCACTATTATCAATCTAACTCATATTATTACCAATATTACGCAGATATGATCGATAGCACTACATTTACTATACTTATTACTCTTATTATTATCAACCTAACTCATATTATTAACCATACTATGCAAATATGATCGATAAAATGACAATTACTATACATATTACACTTACTATTATCAATCTAACTCATATTATTAGCCATATTATGCAGATATGATCGATAGAACTACAATTACTATACTCATTACTCTTATTATTATCAATCTAACTTATATTATTAGCCATATTATGCTTATATGATCGAAAGAACGACAATTACTATACTTATTACACTCACTATTATCAATCTAACTCATATTATTACCAATATTACGCAGATACGATCGATAGCACGACATTTACTATACTTATTGCTCTTATTATTATCAACCTAACTCATATTATTAACCATGTTATGCTTAAATGATCGATAGAACGACAATTACTATACTTATTACTCTTATTATTATCAATCTAACTCATATTATTAGACATATTATGCTTATATGAGCAATAGAACTACAATTACTATACTTATTACACTCACTATTATCAATCTAACTCGTATTTTTAGCCATATTATGCTTATATGATCGACAGAACGACAATTGCTATACTTATTACACACACTATTATCAATCTAACTCATTATTAGACATATTATGCAAATTTGGTCGATAGAACGACAATCACTATACTTATTACTCTTATTATTATCAACCTAGCTCATATTATTCGCCATATTATGCTTTTATGATCGATAGAACGACAATTACTATAATTACTATTCTTATTTTTTTCAACCTAACTCATATTATTAGCCATATTATGCTTAAATGATCGATAGAACGACAATTACTATACTTATTACTCTTATTATTATCAATCTAACTCATATTATTACCAATATTGCGCAGATATGATCGATAGCACGACATTTACTATACTTATTACTCTTATTATTATCAACCTAACTCATGTTATTAACCATATTATGCTTATATGATCGACAGAACGACAATTACGATACTTATTACACTCACTATTATCAATCTAACTCATATTATGACCAATATGACGCAGATATGATCGATAGGACTACATTTACTATACTTATTACTCTTATTATTATCAACCTAACTCATGTTATTAGCCATATTATGCTTATACGATCGACAGAACGACAATTACTATACTTCTTACACTCACTGTTATCAATCTAACTCATAATATTAAACATATTATGCTAATGTGATCGATAGAACGACAATTACTATACTTATTACACTCACTATTATCAATCTAAGTCATATTATTAGTCATATTATGCTTATGTGATCGACAGAAGAACAATTACTATACTTATTACACTCACTATTATCAATCTAACTCATATTATTAGCCATATTATGCTTATATGATCGATAGAACGACAATTACTATACTTATTACTCTTATTATTATCAATCTAACTCATATTATTAGCCATATTATGCTTATATGATCGATAGAACGACAATTACTATACTCATTACTCTTATTATTATCAATCTAACTCATATTATTAGCCATATTATGCTTATGTGATCGATAGAACGACAATTACTATACTTATTACTCTTATTATTATCAATCTAACTCATATTATTAGCCATATTATGCTTATATGATCGATAGGACGACAATTACTATACTCATTACTCTGATTATTATGAATCTAACTCATATAAGTAGCCATATTATGCTTATATGATCGATAGAACGAAAATTACTATACTTATTACTCTTATTATTATCAATCTAACTCATATTATTAGCCATATTATGCTTATATGATCGACAGAACGACAATTACTATACACACTACTCTTATTATTATCAATCTAACACATATTATTAGCCATATTATGCTTATATGATCGAAAGAACGACAATTACTATACTTATTACACTCACTATTATCAATCTAACTCATATTATTACCAATATTACGCAGATATGATCGATAGCACTACATTTACTATACTTATTACTCTTATTATTATCAACCTAACTCATATTATTAACCATACTATGCTAATACGATCGATAAAATGACAATTACTATACATATTACACTTACTATTATCAATCTAACTCATATTATTAGCCATATTATGCAGATATGATCGATAGAACTACAATTACTATACTCATTACTCTTATTATTATCAATCTAACTTATATTATTAGCCATATTATGCTTATATGATCGAAAGAACGACAATTACTATACTTATTACACTCACTATTATCAATCTAACTCATATTATTACCAATATTACGCAGATACGATCGATAGCACGACATTTACTATACTTATTGCTCTTATTATTATCAACCTAACTCATATTATTAACCATGTTATGCTAAAATGATCGATAGAACGACAATTACTATACTTATTACTCTTATTATTATCAATCTAACTCATATTATTAGACATATTATGCTTATATGAGCAATAGAACTACAATTACTATACTTATTACACTCACTATTATCAATCTAACTCGTATTTTTAGCCATATTATGCTTATATGATCGACAGAACGACAATTGCTATACTTATTACACACACTATTATCAATCTAACTCATTATTAGCCATATTATGCAAATTTGGTCGATAGAACGACAATCACTATACTTATTACTCTTATTATTATCAACCTAGCTCATATTATTAGCCATATTATGCTTTTATGATCGATAGAACGACAATTACTATAATTACTATTCTTATTTTTTTCAACCTAACTCATATTATTAGCCATATTATGCTTAAATGATCGATAGAACGACAATTACTATACTTATTACTCTTATTATTATCAATCTAACTCATATTATTACCAATATTGCGCAGATATGATCGATAGCACGACATTTACTATACTTATTACTCTTATTATTATCAACCTAACTCATGTTATTAACCATATGATGCTTATATGATCGACAGAACGACAATTACGATACTTATTACACTCACTATTATCAATCTAACTCATATTATTACCAATATGACGCAGATATGATCGATAGGACTACATTTACTATACTTATTACTCTTATTATTATCAACCTAACTCATGTTATTAGCCATATTATGCTTATACGATCGACAGAACGACAATTACTATACTTCTTACACTCACTGTTATCAATCTAACTCATAATATTCAACATATTATGCTAATGTGATCGATAGAACGACAATTACTATACTTATTACACTCACTATTATCAATCTAAGTCATATTATTAGCCATATTATGCTTATGTGATCGACAGAAGAACAATTACTATACTTATTACACTCACTATTATCAATCTAACTCATATTATTAGCCATATTATGCTTATATGATCGATAGAACGACAATTACTATACTTATTACTCTTATTATTATCAATCTAACTCATATTATTAGCCATATTATGCTTATATGATCGATAGAACGACAATTACTATACTCATTACTCTTATTATTATCAATCTAACTCATATTATTAGCCATATTATGCTTATGTGATCGATAGAACGACAATTACTATACTTATTACTCTTATTATTATCAATCTAACTCATATTATTAGCCATATTATGCTTATATGATCGATAGGACGACAATTACTATACTCATTACTCTGATTATTATGAATCTAACTCATATTAGTAGCCATATTATGCTTATATGATCGATAGAACGAAAATTACTATACTTATTACTCTTATTATTATCAATCTAACTCATATTGTTAGCCATATTATGCTTATATGATCGACAGAACGACAATTACTATACACATTACTCTTATTATTATCAATCTAACACATATTATTAGCCATATTATGCTTATATGATCGACAGAACGACAATTACTATACTTATTACACTCACTATTATCAATCTAACTCATATTATTAGCCATATTATGCTTATATGATCGATAGAACGACAATTACTATACTTATTACTCTTATTATTATCAATCTAACTCATATTATTAGCCATATTATGCTTATATGATCGATAGAACGACAATTACTATACTCATTACTCTTATTATTATCAATCTAACTCATATTATTAGCCATATTATGCTTATGTGATCGATAGAACGACAATTACTATACTTATTACTCTTATTATTATCAATCTAACTCATATTATTAGCCATATTATGCTTATATGATCGATAGGACGACAATTACTATACTCATTACTCTGATTATTATGAATCTAACTCATATTAGTAGCCATATTATGCTTATATGATCGATAGGACGACAATTACTATACTCATTACTCTGATTATTATGAATCTAACTCATATTAGTAGCCATATTATGCTTATATGATCGATAGAACGACAATTACTATACTCATTACTCTTATTATTATCAACCTAACTCATATTATTAACCATACTATGCTAATACGATCGATAAAATGACAATTACTATACATATTACACTTACTATTATCAATCTAACTCATATTATTAGCCATATTATGCAGATATGATCGATAGAACTACAATTACTATACTCATTACTCTTATTATTATCAATCTAACTTATATTATTAGCCATATTATGCTTATATGATCGAAAGAACGACAATTACTATACTTATTACAGTCACTATTATCAATCTAACTCATATTATTACCAATATTACGCAGATACGATCGATAGCACGACATTTACTATACTTATTGCTTTTATTATTATCAACCTAACTCATATTATTAACCATGTTATGCTAAAATGATCGATAGAACGACAATTACTATACTTATTACTCTTATTATTATCAATCTAACTCATATTATTAGACATATTATGCTTATATGAGCAATAGAACTACAATTACTATACTTATTACACTCACTATTATCAATCTAACTCGTATTTTTAGCCATATTATGCTTATATGATCGACAGAACGACAATTGCTATACTTATTACACACACTATTATCAATCTAACTCATTATTAGCCATATTATGCAAATTTGGTCGATAGAACGACAATCACTATACTTATTACTCTTATTATTATCAACCTAGCTCATATTATTAGCCATATTATGCTTTTATGATCGATAGAACGACAATTACTATAATTACTATTCTTATTTTTATCAACCTAACTCATATTATTAGCCATATTATGCTTAAATGATCGATAGAACGACAATTACTATACTTATTACTCTTATTATTATGAATCTAACTCGTATTATTAACCATATTATGCAGATATGATCGATAGAACTACAATTACTATACTCATTACTCTTATTATTATCAATCTAACTCATATTATTAGCCATATTATGCTTATATGATCGATAGAACGAGAATTACTATACTCACTACTCTTAGTATTATCAATCTAACTCATATTATTAGCCATATTATGCTTATATAATCGATAGAACGACAATTACTATACTTATTACTCTTATTATTATCAATCTAACTCATATTATTAGCCATATTATGCTTATATGAGCAATAGAACTACAATTGCTATACTTATTACACTCACTATTATTAATCTAACTCATAATATTAAACATATTTTGCTAATTTGATCGATTGAACGACAATTACTATACTTATTACACTCACTATTATCAACTAACTCATATTATTAGCCATATTATGCTTATATGAGCAATAGAACTACAATTACTATACTTATTATACTCACTATTATCAATCTAACTCGTATTTTTAGCCATATTATGCTTATATGATCGACAGAACGACAATTGCTATAATTATTACACACACTATTATCAATCTAACTCATTATTAGCCATATTATGCAAATTTGGTCGATAGAACGACAATCACTATACTTATTACTCTTATTATTATCAACCTAGCTCATATTATTAGCCATATTATGCTTTTATGATCGATAGAACGACAATTACTATAATTACTATTCTTATTTTTATGAACCTAACTCATATTATTAGCCATATTATGCTTAAATGATCGATAGAACGACAATTACTATACTTATTACTCTTATTATTATGAATCTAACTCGTATTATTAACCATATTATGCAGATATGATCGATAGAACTACAATTACTATACCCATTACTCTTATTATTATCAATCTAACTCATATTATTAGCCATATTATGCTTATATGATCGATAGAACGAGAATTACTATACTCACTACTCTTAGTATTATCAATCTAACTCATATTATTAGCCATATTATGCTTATATAATCGATAGAACGACAATTACTATACTTATTACTCTTATTATTATCAATCTAACTCATATTATTAGCCATATTATGCTTATATGAGCAATGGAACTACAATTGCTATACTTATTACACTCACTATTTTTAATCTAACTCATAATATTAAACATATTTTGCTAATATGATCGATTGACCGACAATTACTATACTTATTACACTCACTATTATCAATTAACTCATATTATTAGCCATATTATGCTTATATGATCGATAGAACGACAATTACTATACTTATTACTCTTGTTATTATCAATCTAACTCATATTATTAGCCATATTATGCTTATATGATCGACAGAACGACAATTACTATACTTATTACACTCACTGTTATCAATCTAACTCATAATATTAAACATATTATGCTAATGTGATCGATAGAACGACAATTACTGTACTTATTACACTCACTATTATCAATCTAAGTCATATTATTAGCCATATTATGCTTATGTGATCGACAGAACAACAATTACTATACTTATTACACTCACTATTATCAATCTAACTCATATTATTACCAATATTACGCAGATATGATCGATAGCACTACATTTACTATACTTATTACTCTTATTATTATCAACCTAACTCATATTATTAACCATACTATGCTAATACGATCGATAAAATGACAATTACTATACATATTACACTTACTATTATCAATCTAACTCATATTATTAGCCATATTATGCAGATATGATCGATAGAACTACAATTACTATACTCATTACTCTTATTATTATCAATCTAACTTATATTATTAGCCATATTATGCTTATATGATCGAAAGAACGACAATTACTATACTTATTACACTCACTATTATCAATCTAACTCATATTATTACCAATATTACGCAGATACGATCGATAGCACGACATTTACTATACTTATTGCTTTTATTATTATCAACCTAACTCATATTATTAACCATGTTATGCTAAAATGATCGATAGAACGACAATTACTATACTTATTACTCTTATTATTATCAATCTAACTCATATTATTAGACATATTATGCTTATATGAGCAATAGAACTACAATTACTATACTTATTACACTCACTATTATCAATCTAACTCGTATTTTTAGCCATATTATGCTTATATGATCGACAGAACGACAATTGCTATACTTATTACACACACTATTATCAATCTAACTCATTATTAGCCATATTATGCAAATTTGGTCGATAGAACGACAATCACTATACTTATTACTCTTATTATTATCAACCTAGCTCATATTATTAGCCATATTATGCTTTTATGATCGATAGAACGACAATTACTATAATTACTATTCTTATTTTTATCAACCTAACTCATATTATTAGCCATATTATGCTTAAATGATCGATAGAACGACAATTACTATACTTATTACTCTTATTATTATGAATCTAACTCGTATTATTAACCATATTATGCAGATATGATCGATAGAACTACAATTACTATACTCATTACTCTTATTATTATCAATCTAACTCATATTATTAGCCATATTATGCTTATATGATCGATAGAACGAGAATTACTATACTCACTACTCTTAGTATTATCAATCTAACTCATATTATTAGCCATATTATGCTTATATAATCGATAGAACGACAATTACTATACTTATTACTCTTATTATTATCAATCTAACTCATATTATTAGCCATATTATGCTTATATGAGCAATAGAACTACAATTGCTATACTTATTACACTCACTATTATTAATCTAACTCATAATATTAAACATATTTTGCTAATATGATCGATTGAACGACAATTACTATACTTATTACACTCACTATTATCAACTAACTCATATTATTAGCCATATTATGCTTATATGAGCAATAGAACTACAATTACTATACTTATTATACTCACTATTATCAATCTAACTCGTATTTTTAGCCATATTATGCTTATATGATCGACAGAACGACAATTGCTATAATTATTACACACACTATTATCAATCTAACTCATTATTAGCCATATTATGCAAATTTGGTCGATAGAACGACAATCACTATACTTATTACTCTTATTATTATCAACCTAGCTCATATTATTAGCCATATTATGCTTTTATGATCGATAGAACGACAATTACTATAATTACTATTCTTATTTTTATGAACCTAACTCATATTATTAGCCATATTATGCTTAAATGATCGATAGAACGACAATTACTATACTTATTACTCTTATTATTATGAATCTAACTCGTATTATTAACCATATTATGCAGATATGATCGATAGAACTACAATTACTATACTCATTACTCTTATTATTATCAATCTAACTCATATTATTAGCCATATTATGCTTATATGATCGATAGAACGAGAATTACTATACTCACTACTCTTAGTATTATCAATCTAACTCATATTATTAGCCATATTATGCTTATATAATCGATAGAACGACAATTACTATACTTATTACTCTTATTATTATCAATCTAACTCATATAATTAGCCATATTATGGTTATATGACCGATAGAACGACAATTACTATGCTTATTACTCTCATTATTATCAATCTAACTCATATTATCAGCCATATTATGCTTATATGATCGATAGAACGACAATTACTATGCTTATTACTCTTATTATTATCAATCTAACTCATATTATTAGCCATATTAGGCTTATATGATCGATAGAACGACGATTACTATACTTATTAATCTCACTATTATCAATCTAACTCATATTATTAGCCATATTATGCTTATATGATCGGTAGAACGACAATTACTATACTTATTACACTCACTGTTATCAATCTAACTCATATTATTAGCCATATTATGGTTATATGACCGATAGAACGACAATTACTATACTTATTACTCTTATTATAATCAATCTAACTCATATTATTAGCCATATTATGCTTATATGATCGATAGAACGACGATTACTATACTTATTAATCTCACTATTATCAATCTAACTCATATTATTAGCCATATTATGCTTATATGATCGGTAGAACGACAATTACTATACTTATTGCACTTATTATTATCAATCTAACTCATATTATTAGCCATATTATGCTTATTCGATCGATAGAACGACAATTACTATGCTTATTACTCTCATTATTATCAATCTAACTCATATTATTAGCCATATTATGCTTATATGATCGATAGAACGACGATTACTATACTTATTAATCTCATTATTATCAATCTAACTCATATAATTAGCCATATTATGGTTATATGACCGATAGAACGACAATTACTATGCTTATTACTCTCATTATTATCAATCTAACTCATATTATCAGCCATATTATGCTTATATGATCGATAGAACGACAATTACTATGCTTATTACTCTTATTATTATCAATCTAACTCATATTATTAGCCATATTAGGCTTATATGATCGATAAAACCACAATTACTATGCTTATTACTCTTATTATTATCAATCTAACTCATATTATTAGCCATATTATGCTTATATGATCGATAGAACGACAATTACTATACTTACTACTCTCATTATTATCAATCTAACTCATATTATTAGCCATATTGTGCTTATATGATCGATAGAACGGCAATTACTATACTTATTACACTCACTATTATCAATCTAACTCATATTATTAGCCATATTATGGTTATACGACCGATAGAACGACAATTACCATACTTACTACACTCACTATTATCAATCTAACTCATATTATTAGCCATATTATGGTTATATGACCGATAGAACGACAATTACTATACTTATTACTCTTATTATTATCAATCTAACTCATATTATAAGCCATATTATGCTTATATGATCGATAGGACGACAATTACTATACACATTACTCTTATTATTATCAATCTAACTCATATTATTAGCCATATTATGCATATATGATCGATATAACGACAACTACTATACTTATTACACTCACTGTTATCAATCTAACTCATATTATTAGCCATATTATGGTTATATGACCGATAGAACGACAATTACCATACTTATTACTCTTATTATTATCAATCTAACTCATATTATTAGCCATATTATGCTTATATGATCGATAAAACGACAATTGCTATGCTTATTACTCTTATTATTATCAACCTAACTCATATTATTAACCATACTATGCTAATACGATCGATAAAATGACAATTACTATACATATTACACTTACTATTATCAATCTAACTCATATTATTAGCCATATTATGCAGATATGATCGATAGAACTACAATTACTATACTCATTACTCTTATTATTATCAATCTAACTTATATTATTAGCCATATTATGCTTATATGATCGAAAGAACGACAATTACTATACTTATTACACTCACTATTATCAATCTAACTCATATTATTACCAATATTACGCAGATACGATCGATAGCACGACATTTACTATACTTATTGCTTTTATTATTATCAACCTAACTCATATTATTAACCATGTTATGCTAAAATGATCGATAGAACGACAATTACTATACTTATTACTCTTATTATTATCAATCTAACTCATATTATTAGACATATTATGCTTATATGAGCAATAGAACTACAATTACTATACTTATTACACTCACTATTATCAATCTAACTCGTATTTTTAGCCATATTATGCTTATATGATCGACAGAACGACAATTGCTATACTTATTACACACACTATTATCAATCTAACTCATTATTAGCCATATTATGCAAATTTGGTCGATAGAACGACAATCACTATACTTATTACTCTTATTATTATCAACCTAGCTCATATTATTAGCCATATTATGCTTTTATGATCGATAGAACGACAATTACTATAATTACTATTCTTATTTTTATCAACCTAACTCATATTATTAGCCATATTATGCTTAAATGATCGATAGAACGACAATTACTATACTTATTACTCTTATTATTATGAATCTAACTCGTATTATTAACCATATTATGCAGATATGATCGATAGAACTACAATTACTATACTCATTACTCTTATTATTATCAATCTAACTCATATTATTAGCCATATTATGCTTATATGATCGATAGAACGAGAATTACTATACTCACTACTCTTAGTATTATCAATCTAACTCATATTATTAGCCATATTATGCTTATATAATCGATAGAACGACAATTACTATACTTATTACTCTTATTATTATCAATCTAACTCATATTATTAGCCATATTATGCTTATATGAGCAATAGAACTACAATTGCTATACTTATTACACTCACTATTATTAATCTAACTCATAATATTAAACATATTTTGCTAATATGATCGATTGAACGACAATTACTATACTTATTACACTCACTATTATCAACTAACTCATATTATTAGCCATATTATGCTTATATGAGCAATAGAACTACAATTACTATACTTATTATACTCACTATTATCAATCTAACTCGTATTTTTAGCCATATTATGCTTATATGATCGACAGAACGACAATTGCTATAATTATTACACACACTATTATCAATCTAACTCATTATTAGCCATATTATGCAAATTTGGTCGATAGAACGACAATCACTATACTTATTACTCTTATTATTATCAACCTAGCTCATATTATTAGCCATATTATGCTTTTATGATCGATAGAACGACAATTACTATAATTACTATTCTTATTTTTATGAACCTAACTCATATTATTAGCCATATTATGCTTAAATAATCGATAGAACGACAATTACTATACTTATTACTCTTATTATTATGAATCTAACTCGTATTATTAACCATATTATGCAGATATGATCGATAGAACTACAATTACTATACCCATTACTCTTATTATTATCAATCTAACTCATATTATTAGCCATATTATGCTTATATGATCGATAGAACGAGAATTACTATACTCACTACTCTTAGTATTATCAATCTAACTCATATTATTAGCCATATTATGCTTATATAATCGATAGAACGACAATTACTATACTTATTACTCTTATTATTATCAATCTAACTCATATAATTAGCCATATTATGGTTATATGACCGATAGAACGACAATTACTATGCTTATTACTCTCATTATTATCAATCTAACTCATATTATCAGCCATATTATGCTTATATGATCGATAGAACGACAATTACTATGCTTATTACTCTTATTATTATCAATCTAACTCATATTATTAGCCATATTAGGCTTATATGATCGATAGAACGACGATTACTATACTTATTAATCTCACTATTATCAATCTAACTCATATTATTAGCCATATTATGGTTATACGACCGATAGAACGACAATTACCATACTTACTACACTCACTATTATCAATCTAACTCATATTATTAGCCATATTATGGTTATATGACCGATAGAACGACAATTACTATACTTATTACTCTTATTATTATCAATCTAACTCATATTATAAGCCATATTATGCTTATATGATCGATAGGACGACAATTACTATACACATTACTCTTATTATTATCAATCTAACTCATATTATTAGCCATATTATGCATATATGATCGATATAACGACAACTACTATACTTATTACACTCACTGTTATCAATCTAACTCATATTATTAGCCATATTATGGTTATATGACCGATAGAACGACAATTACCATACTTATTACTCTTATTATTATCAATCTAACTCATATTATTAGCCATATTATGCTTATATGATCGATAAAACGACAATTGCTATGCTTATTACTCTTATTATTATCAATCTAACTCATATTATTAGCCATATTATGGTTATATGGCCGATAGAACGACAATTACTATACTTATTACTCTTATTATTATCAATCTAACTCATATTATTAGGCATATTATGGTTATATGACCGATAGAACGACAATTACTATACTTATAACACTCACTATTATCAATCTAACTCATATTATTAGCCATATTATGGTTATATGACCGATAGAACGACAATTACTATACTTATCACACTCACTATTATCAATCTAACTCATATTATTAGCCATATTATGCTCATATGATCGGCAGAACGACAATTACTATACTTATTACACTCACTGTTATCAATCCAACTCATATTATTAACCATATTATGCAGATATGATCGATATAACGACAATTAATATACTTATTACTCTTATTATAATCAATCTAACTCATATTATTAGCCATATTATGCTTATATGATCGATAGAACGACGATTACTATACTTATTAATCTCACTATTATCAATCTAACTCATATTATTAGCCATATTATGCTTATATGATCGATAGAACGACAATTCCTATACTTATTACTCTCATTATTATCAATCTAACTCATATAATTAGCCATATTATGGTTATATGACCGATAGAACGACAATTACTATGCTTATTACTCTTATTATTATCAATCTAACTCACATTATTAGCCATATTATGCTTATATGATCGATAGGACGACAATTACTATACTCATTACTCTTATTATTATTAATCTAACTCATATTATTAGCCATATTATGCTTATATGATCGAGAGAACGACAATTACTACACTTATTACACTCACTATTATCAATCTAATTCATGTTATTAACCATATTATGCAGATATGACCGATAGAACGACAAATACTATACTGATTACTCTTATTATTATTAATCTAACTCATATTATTAGCCATATTATGCTCATATGATCGATAGAACGACAATTACTATACTTATTACACTCACTGTTATCAATCCAACTCATATTATTAACCATATTATGCAGATATGATCGATATAACAACAATTAATGTACTTACTACTCTCATTATTATCAATCTAACTCATATTATTAGCCATATTATGCTTATATGATCGATAGAACGACAATTACTATACTTAATAATCTTATTATTATCAATCTAACTCATATTATTAGCCATATTATGCTTATATGATCGATAGAACGACAATTACTATGCTTATTACTCTTATTATTATCAATCTAACTCATATTATTTGCCATATTATGATTATATGACCGATAGAACGACAATTACTATGCTTATTACTCCTATTATTATCAATCTAACTCATATTATTAGCCATATTATGCTTATATGATCGATAAAACGACAATTGCTATGCTTATTACTCTTATTATTATCAATCTAACTCATATTATTAGCCATATTATGGTTATATGGCCGATAGAACAACAATTACTATACTTATTACCCTTATTATTATCAATCTAACTCATATTATTAGGCATATTATGGTTATATGACCGATAGAACGACAATTACTATACTTATTACACACACTATTATCAATCTAACTCATATTATTAGCTATATTATGGTTATATGACCGATAGAACGACAATTACTATACTTATCACACTCACTATTATCAATCTAACTCATATTATTAGCCATATTATGCTCATATGATCGATAGAACGACAATTACTATACTTATTACACTCACTGTTATCAATCCAACTCATATTGTTAACCATATTATGCAGATATGATCGATATAACGCCAATTAATATACTTATTACTCTCATTATAATCAATCTAACTCATATTATTAGCCATATTATGCTTATATGATCGATAGAACGACAATTACTATACTTATTAATCTTATTATTATCAATCTAACTCAGATTATTAGCCATATTATGCTTATATGATCGATAGGACGACAACTACTATACTCATTACTCTTTTTATTATCAATCTAACTCATATTATTAACCATATTATGCTTATATGATCGATAGTACGACAATTACTATACTTATTACACTCACTGTTACCAATCTAACTCATATTATTAGCCATATTATGGTTATATAACCGATAGAACGACAATTACTATACTTATTACTCTTATTATAATCAATCTAACTCATATTATTAGCCATATTATGCTTATATGATCGATAGAACGACGATTACTATACTTATTAATCTCACTATTATCAATCTAACTCATATTATTAGCCATATTATGCTTATATGATCGATAGAACGACAATTACTATACTCATTACTCTTATTATTATCAATCTAACTCATATTATTAGCCATATTATGCTTATATGATCGATAGAACGACAATTACTATACTTATTACTCTCATTATTATCAATCTAATTCATGTTATTAACCATATTATGCAGATATGATCGATAGAACGACAAATACTATACTTATTACTCTTACTATTATTAATCTAACTCATATTATTAGCCATATTATGCTTATATGATCGATAAAACGACAATTACTATGCTTATTACTCTTATTATTATCAATCTAACTCATTTTATTAGCCATATTATGCTTATATGATCGATAGGACGACAATTACTATACTCATTACTCTTATTAATATCAATCTAACTCATATTATTAGCCATATTACGCTTATATGATCGATAAAACGACAATTACTATGCTGATTTCTCTTATTATTATCAATCTAACTCATATTATTAGCCATATTATGCTTATATGATCGATAGAACGACAATTACTATACTTACTTCTCTCATTATTATCAATCTAACTCATATTATTAGCCATATTGTGCTCATATGATCGATAGAACGGCAATTACTATACTTATTACTCTTATTATTATCAATCTAACTCATATTATTAGCCATATTATGCTCATATGATCGATAAAACGACAATTACTATGCTTATTACTCTTATTATTATCAATCTAACTCATATTATTAGCCATATTATGCTTATATGATCGATTGAACGACGATTACTATACTTATTAATCTCACTATTATCAATCTAACTCATATTATTAGCCATATTATGCTTATATGATCGGTAGAACGACAATTACTATACTTATTACACTCACTGTTATCAATCTAACTCATATTATTAGCCATATTATGGTTATATGACCGATAGAACGACAATTACTATACTTATTACTCTTATTATAATCAATCTAACTGAGATTATTAGCCATATTATGCTTATATGATCGATAGAACGACGATTACTATACTTATTAATCTCACTATTATCAATCTAACTCATATTATTAGCCATATTATGCTTATATGATCGGTAGAACGACAATTACTATACTTATTGCACTTATTATTATCCATCTAACTCATATTATTAGCCATATTATGCTTATATGATCGATAGAACGACAATTACTATGCTTATTACTCTCATTATTATCAATCTAACTCATATTATTAGCCATATTATGCTTATATGATCGATAGAACGACGATTACTATACTTATTAATCTCATTATTATCAATCTAACTCATATAATTAGCCATATTATGGTTATATGACCGATAGAACGACAATTACTATGCTTATTACTCTCATTATTATCAATCTAACTCATATTATTAGACATATTATGCTTATATGACCGATAGGACGACAATTACTATACTGATTACTCTTATTATTATTAATCTAACTCATATTATCAGCCATATTATGCTTATATGATCGATAGAACGACAATTACTATGCTTATTACTCTTATTATTATCAATCTAACTCATATTATTAGCCATATTAGGCTTATATGATCGATAAAACGACAATTACTATGCTTATTACTCTTATTATTATCAATCTAACTCATATTATTAGCCATATTATGCTTATATGATCGATAGAACGACAATTACTACACTTACTACTCTCATTATTATCAATCTAACTCATATTATTAGCCATATTGTGCTTATATGATCGATAGAACGGCAATTACTATACTTATTACACTCACTATTATCAATCTAACTCATATTATTAGCCATATTATGGTTATACGACCGATAGAACGACAATTACCATACTTACTACACTCACTATTATCAATCTAACTCATATTATTAGCCATATTATGGTTATATGACCGATAGAACGACAATTACTATACTTATTACTCTTATTATTATCAATCTAACTCATATTATAAGCCATATTATGCTTATATGATCGATAGGACGACAATTACTATACACATTACTCTTATTATTATCAATCTAACTCATATTATTAGCCATATTATGCATATATGATCGATATAACGACAACTACTATACTTATTACACTCACTGTTATCAATCTAACTCATATTATTAGCCATATTATGGTTATATGACCGATAGAACGACAATTACTATACATATTACACTCACTGTTATCAATCCAACTCATATTATTAACCATATTATGCAGATATGATCGATATAACGACAATTAATATACTTACTACTCTCATTATTATCAATCTAACTCATATTATTAGCCATATTGTGCTTATATGATCGATAGAACGGCAACTACTATACTTATTACTCTTATTATTATCAATCTAACTCATATTATTAGCCATATTATGCTTATATGATCGATAGAACGACAATTACTATACTCATTACTCTTATTATTATCAATCTAACTCATATTATTAGCCATATTATGCTTATATGATCGATAGAACGACAATTACTATACTTATTAATCTTATTATTATCAATCTAACTCATATTATTAGCCATATTATGCTTATATGATCGATAGAACGACAATTACTATACTTATTAATCTTATTATTATCAATCTAACTCAGATTATTAGCCATATTATGCTTATATGATCGATAGGACGACAACTACTATACTCATTACTCTTTTTATTATCAATCTAACTCATATTATTAACCATATTATGCTTATATGATCGATAGTACGACAATTACTATACTTATTACACTCACTGTTACCAATCTAACTCATATTATTAGCCATATTATGGTTATATGACCGATAGAACGACAATTACTATACTTATTACTCTTATTATAATCAATCTAACTCATATTATTAGCCATATTATGCTTATATGAACGATAGAACGACGATTACTATACTTATTAATCTCACTATTATCAATCTAACTCATATTATTAGCCATATTATGCTTATATGATCGGTCGAACGACAATTACTATACTTATTGCACTTATTATTATCAATCTAACTTATATTATTAGCCATATTATGCTTATATGATCGATAGAACGACAATTACTATACTTATTACTCTCATTATTATCAATCTAATTCATGTTATTAACCATATTATGCAGATATGATCGATAGAACGACAAATACTATACTTATTACTCTTACTATTATTAATCTAACTCATATTATTAGCCATATTATGCTTATATGATCGATAGAACGACAATTACTATGCTTATTACACTTATTATTATCAATCTAACTCATATTATTTGCCATATTATGATTATATGACCGATAGAACGACAATTACTACACTTATTACACTCACTATTATCAATCTAATTCATGTTATTAACCATATTATGCAGATATGATCGATAGAACGACAAATACTATACTTATTACTCTTATTATAATCAATCTAACTCATATTATTAGCCATATTATGCTTATATGATCGATATAACGACAATTACTATGCTTATTACTCTTATTATTATCAATCTAACTCATATTATTAGCCATATTATGCTTATATGATCGATAGGACGACAATTACTATACTTATTGCACTTATTATTATCAATCTAACTCATATTATTAGCCATATTATGCTTATATGATCGATAGGACGACAATTACTATACTTATTGCACTTATTATTATCAATCTAACTCATATTATTAGCCATATTATGCTTATATGATCGATAGAACGACAATTACTATACTTATTACTCTCATTATTATCAATCTAATTCATGTTATTAACCATATTATGCAGATATGATCGATGGAACGACAAATACTATACTGATTACTCTTACTATTATTAATCTAACTCATATTATTAGCCATATTATGCTTATATGATCGATAGAACGACAATTACTATGCTTATTACTCTTATTATTATCAATCTAACTCATATTATTTGCCATATTATGATTATATGACCGATAGAACGACAATTACTATGCTTATTACTCCTATTATTATCAATCTAACTCATATTATTAGCCATATTATGCTTATATGATCGATAGGACGACAATTACTATACTCATTACTCTTATTATTATCAATCTAACTCATATTATAAGCCATATTATGCTTATATGATCGATAAAACGACAATTACTATGCTTATTACTCTTATTATTATCAATCTAACTCATTTTATTAGCCATATTATGCTTATATGATCGATAGGACGACAATTACTATACTCATTACTCTTATTAATATCAATCTAACTCATATTATTAGCCATATTATGCTTATATGATCGATAAAACGACAATTACTATGCTGATTTCTCTTATTATTATCAATCTAACTCATATTATTAGCCATATTATGCATATATGATCGATATAACGACAACTACTATACTTATGACACTCACTGTTATCAATCTAACTCATATTATTAGCCATATTATGGTTATATGACCGATAGAACGACAATTACTATACTTATTACTCTTATTATTATCAATCTAACTCATATTATTAGCCATATTATGCTTATATGATCGATAGAACGACAATTACTATACTTACTACTCTCATTATTATCAATCTAACTCATATTATTAGCCATATTATGGTTATATGACCGATAGAACGACAATTACTATACTTATTACACTCACTATTATCAATCTAACTCATATTATTAGCCATATTATGGTTATAAGACCGATAGAGCGACAATTACTATACTTACTACACTCACTATTATCAATCTAACTCATATTATTAGCCATATTATGGTTATATGACCGACAGAACGACAATTACTATACTTATTACTCTTATTATTATCAATCTAACTCATATTATTAGCCATATTATGCTTATATGATCGATAGGACGACAATTACTATACTTATGACACTCACTGTTATCAATCTAACTCATATTATTAGCCATATTATGGTTATATGACCGATAGAACGACAATTACTATGCTTATTACTCCTATTATTATCAATCTAACTCATATTATTAGCCATATTATGCTTATATGATCGATAGGACGACAATTACTATACTCATTACTCTTATTATTATCAATCTAACTCATATTATAAGCCATATTATGCTTATATGATCGATAAAACGACAATTACTATGCTTATTACTCTTATTATTATCAATCTAACTCATTTTATTAGCCATATTATGCTTATATGATCGATAGGACGACAATTACTATACTCATTACTCTTATTAATATCAATCTAACTCATATTATTAGCCATATTATGCTTATATGATCGATAAAACGACAATTACTATGCTGATTTCTCTTATTATTATCAATCTAACTCATATTATTAGCCATATTATGCTTATATGATCGATAGAACGACAATTACTATACTTATTACACTCACTGTTATCAATCTAACTCATATTATTAGCCATATTATGGTTATATGACCGATAGAACGACAATTACTATACTTATTACTCTTATTATAATCAAACTAACTCATATTATTAGCCATATTATGCTTATATGATCGATAGAACGACGATTACTATACTTATTAATCTCACTATTATCAATCTAACTCATATTATTAGCCATATTATGCTTATATGATCGGTAGAACGACAATTACTATACTTATTGCACTTATTATTATCAATCTAACTCATATTATTAGCCATATTATGCTTATATGATCGATAGAACGACAATTACTATGCTTATTACTCTCATTATTATCAATCTAACTCATATTATTAGCCATATTATGCTTATATGATCGATAGAACGACGATTACTATACTTATTAATCTCATTATTATCAATCTAACTCATATAATTAGCCATATTATGGTTATATGACCGATAGAACGACAATTACTATGCTTATTACTCTCATTATTATCAATCTAACTCATATTATTAGCCATATTATGCTTATATGACCGATAGGACGACAATTACTATACTGATTACTCTTATTATTATTAATCTAACTCATATTATCAGCCATATTATGCTTATATGATCGATAGAACGACAATTACTATGCTTATTACTCTTATTATTATCAATCTAACTCATATTATTAGCCATATTAGGCTTATATGATCGATAAAACGACAATTACTATGCTTATTACTCTTATTATTATCAATCTAACTCATATTATTAGCCATATTATGCTTATATGATCGATAGAACGACAATTACTATACTTACTACTCTCATTATTATCAATCTAACTCATATTATTAGCCATATTGTGCTTATATGATCGATAGAACGGCAATTACTATACTTATTACACTCACTATTATCAATCTAACTCATATTATTAGCCATATTATGGTTATACGACCGATAGAACGACAATTACCATACTTACTACACTCACTATTATCAATCTAACTCATATTATTAGCCATATTATGGTTATATGACCGATAGAACGACAATTACTATACTTATTACTCTTATTGTTATCAATCTAACTCATATTATTAGCCATATTATGCATATATGATCGATATAACGACAACTACTATACTTATGACACTCACTGTTATCAATCTAACTCATATTATTAGCCATATTATGGTTATATGACCGATAGAACGACAATTACTATACTTATTACTCTTATTATTATCAATCTAACTCATATTATTAGCCATATTATGCTTATATGATCGATAGAACGACAATTACTATACTTACTACTCTCATTATTATCAATCTAACTCATATTATTAGCCATATTATGGTTATATGACCGATAGAACGACAATTACTATACTTATTACACTCACTATTATCAATCTAACTCATATTATTAGCCATATTATGGTTATAAGACCGATAGAGCGACAATTACTATACTTACTACACTCACTATTATCAATCTAACTCATATTATTAGCCATATTATGGTTATATGACCGACAGAACGACAATTACTATACTTATTACTCTTATTATTATCAATCTAACTCATATTATTAGCCATATTATGCTTATATGATCGATAGGACGACAATTACTATACTTATTACACTCACTGTTATCAATCTAACTCATATTATTAGCCATATTATGGTTATATGACCGATAGAACGACAATTACTATACTTATTACACTCACCATTATCAATCTAACTCATATTATTGGCCATATTATGGTTATATGACCGATAGAACGACAATTACTATACTTATCACACTCACTATTATCAATCTAACTCATATTATTAGCCATATTATGGTTATATGACCGATAGAACGACAATTACTATACTTATTACTCTTATTATTATCAATCGAACTCATATTATTAGCCATATTATGCTTATATGATCGATAGGACGACAATTACTATACTTATTACTCTCAATCTTATCAATCTAACTCATATAATTAGCCATATTATGGTTATATGACCGATAGAACGACAATTACTATGCTTATTACTCTTATTATTATCAATCCAACTCATATTATTAGCCATATTATGCTTATATGATCGATAGGACGACAATTACTATACTCATTACTCTTATTATTATCAATCTAACTCATATTATTAGCCATATTATGCTTATATGATCGATAGAACGACAATTACTACACTTATTACACTCACTATTATCAATCTAATTCATGTTATTAACCATATTATGCAGATATGATCGATAGAACGACAAATACTATACTGATTACTCTTACTATTATTAATCTAACTCATATTATTAGCCATATTATGCTTATATGATCGATAGAACGACAATTACTATGCTTATTACTCTTATTATTATCAATCTAACTCATATTATTTGCCATATTATGGTTATATGACCGATAGAACGACAATTACTATACTTATTACTCTTATTATTATCAATCTAACTCATATTATTAGCCATAGTATGCTTATATGATCGATAGAACGACAATTACTATACTTACTACTCTCATTATTATCAATCTAACTCATATTATTAGCCATATTATGGTTATATGACCGATAGAACGACAATTACTATACTTATTACACTCACTATTATCAATCTAACTCATATTATTAGCCATATTATGGTTATAAGACCGATAGAGCGACAATTACTATACTTACTACACTCACTATTATCAATCTAACTCATATTATTAGCCATATTATGGTTATATGACCGACAGAACGACAATTACTATACTTATTACTCTTATTATTATCAATCTAACTCATATTATTAGCCATATTATGCTTATATGATCGATAGGACGACAATTACTATGCTTATTACACTCACTGTTATCAATCTAACTCATATTATTAGCCATATTATGGTTATATGACCGATAGAACGACAATTACTATACTTATTACACTCACTATTATCAATCTAACTCATATTATTGGCCATATTATGGTTATATGACCGATAGAACGACAATTACTATACTTATCACACTCACTTTTATCAATCCAACTCATATTATTAGCCATATTATGGTTATATGACCGATAGAACGACAATTACTATACTTATTACTCTTATTATTATCAATCGAACTCATATTATTAGCCATATTATGCTTATATGATCGATAGGACGACAATTACTATACTTATTACTCTCAATCTTATCAATCTAACTCATATAATTAGCCATATTATGGTTATATGACCGATAGAACGACAATTACTATGCTTATTACTCTTATTATTATCAATCTAACTCATATTATTAGCCATATTATGCTTATATGATCGATAGGACGACAATTACTATACTCATTACTCTTATTATTATCAATCTAACTCATATTATTAGCCATATTATGCTTATATGATCGATAGAACGACAATTACTGCACTTATTACACTCACTATTATCAATCTAATTCATGTTATTAACCATATTATGCAGATATGATCGATAGAACGACAAATACTATACTGATTACTCTTACTATTATTAATCTAACTCATATTATTAGCCATATTATGCTTATATGATCGATAGAACGACAATTACTATGCTTATTACTCTTATTATTATCAATCTAACTCATATTATTTG